>NW_006408682.1:1423230-1438940 GCF_000296735.1 Chrysochloris asiatica
ATCAAATCAGTTCTGACTCTTAGCAACCCGCAAGATTGGCAGTTCAAGCTCACCAACTGCTCCTCAGAAACCTTATACAAGGTCACCATGGGTCGGAACCAAGTTTATGGTGCTTAACAACAACAACATAAAAAGGTCAATCAAAAATATTATTATACATGATCTTCGCCTCAGTGGACTTGGAGGTCCTGGTGCAAGAAAATCTATAAGTCTTATCTAATGACACTTTAATACAACTATACACCTAGAGTCATGGTATGGCACTGTGGGTTAAAGTCCAGACTGCAAAGCCATTTAAACTGCAAGGTCAGTGGTTCAAGCTCACCAGCTACTCCTCAGAAACCATAGACAGGGTCATTATGTGTTGGAACTGACTTGACGGCACTTAACAACAACAGCTACGCACCTAATTGGTGTCCAGCCACCATTCTCTTTTTTTTTCTGCTCTGTGAGATATGGGGGTAGTAACTGCTTTCTGATACTGTTATCTTCTGAGTGATTCAGCTTCTTCTTCTTTTTTTTTTTAACTCTATCTGTATCTCTGTAAATTTACTACTTATTACCAGTATTTTTCAATCATTCTTCATGAAAGTGATATCACAAATGTGGCAAACTCTGACCAACATAGTTTATTGAAATTGATATTATTTGGACTGCAAAGAAAACAATTTAATGTTACTGCAAATGCTTTCAATATTATTGAAAGAAATTTTATTACCAGTAAATAGAAAGTAACTATTTTCAGATAGAATTATGATCTATCTAGGATGTCCTGGGTGTGGTGCTATAGGATAAACAATGGACTTCTAACCAGAAGGTCAGTGGTTCAAACCCACCAGCTGCTTCTTGAAAACCCTATACAGGGCCCCTATGTGTTAGAGCTGACTATATGTCCTTTAACAGTGATAATAACAGGTACTTAGAATGATTATTATATCTTTATTTTCTTGTCACTCACACATAAACAGAATCATTTAATGTATTCTTGTTCACAATGTTAAATAAAA
Source organism: Chrysochloris asiatica (assembly GCF_000296735.1). Classification (NCBI taxonomy): domain Eukaryota; kingdom Metazoa; phylum Chordata; class Mammalia; order Afrosoricida; family Chrysochloridae; genus Chrysochloris; species Chrysochloris asiatica. Next base: position 1,424,238 of record NW_006408682.1, read on the forward strand.
TGTTAAGGTTTCTTTGTATATCTTTTCTTGTAACATTGACCATAAATATACCCCTGACATCAGAAATTGATTTCTAATGTTTTCTAGATTGCCATTTCTTTACAAAAATAACACCTGGGATAAAGACATCATTTTATTAACTGGTGTGTTCCCAAGAATTTAGTTAAGTGCCTAAAATACTGATTCTAAATAGGAATGTGTGAGTCTTGGTGTAGTGTTGTAGGATAAGCACTGAATTACTAACCTAAAGGTCAGTGGTTCAAACCCACAAACTGCTCCTCAGAAACCCTACAGGGTTGCTATGGGTCAGAACTGACTGGATGACATATCAAAAACAACATAAAGGGACTGATAAATGAAATATTTGATTCCAGAATTGAAGTTTGTGTTTTTTAATTTAACATAATCCATGTGTCTCTCTAAGTTTCTAAATCAGAGTTTTTCTCTATTAATTCCACATACATATACAGACACAATATGCAGACACACACATGTGCACACACCTCTGTATAAGCTCCACCAATATATCGCAAACTTAATGTGAACTATAGGGATTCTCATGAAACAGCTGCAAACATACATTGACAGAAAATGTCCAGAGGTTCAAGCCAGATTCAGAAGATGCCATGGAACGAGGGATATCATTGCTGATTTGCAATGGATCTTAGCTGAAATCAGAGAATATCCGAAAGATGTTTACCTGTGCTTTATTCACTATGCAAAGACTTTTGATTGTGTGGATCATGACAAGCTATGGACAACATTGCGAAGTATGAGTATTCCAGAACACTTAATTGTGCTCATGAGGAATCTGTACCTGGACAAAGAGGCAGTTGTTCAAACAGAGCATGGAAACACTGAATGGTTTAAAATTAAGAATGGTGTGTGACAGAGTTGTATTCTTTCACCATACTTATTCAACTTGTATGCTGGGCAAATAATCCGAGAAGCTGGGTTCTATAAAGAAAAATGTAACATCAGGATTGGAAGAAGGTTCATTAACAACCTGCAATATGCAGATGATACAACCTTGCTTGCTGAAAGTGAAGAAGACTTAAAACATTTACTGATGAACATCAAAGAGCACAGCCTTCAGTATGGATTACATTTCACTGTAAAGAAAACAAACATCCTCACCACTGGACCAATAAGCAATTCTTATCAATGGAGAAAACATTGAAGTTGTCAAGAACTTCATTTTTCTTTGACCAACTATCAACACTCATGGAAGCAGCAGTCAAGAAATCAAAGGACATACTGCATTAGGCAAATCTGTTGCTCAAAACATATTTAAAGTATTGAAGAGCAAACATGTCAGCTTGAGGGCTAAGGTGCGTCTGACCCAAGCCATGATATTTTCAATAACTTCATATGCATGAGAAAACTGAACAGTGAATAAGGAAGACTGTAGGAGAATTGATGTTTTTGAGTTATGGTGTTGGAGGAGAACATTGAAAGTGCCATGGGCTACCAAAAGAACCAATAGATCTGTTTTGGAAGAAGTGCAACCAGAGTACTCCTTGGAGGTCAAGATGGCCAAACTTCATCTTTCATACTTTGGACTTATTGTCAGGAGGGACTGCTTGCTGTAGAAGGATATCATGTTTGGTAAGGTGGAGGGTCAGAGAAAATGAGGAAGACCCCCAACGAGATGGATAGACCAAGTGGCAACATTGATGGACTCAAGCATGGCCACAGTAGTGAGGTTGGCCCAGGATCGGGCAGTGTCATTCTGCTGTGCATAAGGTCACTATGAATTGGTACCAACTCGATAGCACCTAACAACAACAACAATTTCACTCAGCATAATATCCTCAAGGTTCATCCATGTTGTGCGGTGGCTTGCAGCTTCCTTGTTGTTCTTCAAGGTAGTATAGTATTCCATTGTGTGTATGTACCACAGTTTGTTTATCCATTCTTCAGTTGATGGGCGCTTAGGTTGTCTCCACATTTTTGCTAGTGTAAATAGTGCTGCTATGAACATTGCTGTGCATATATCTACTCAGGTTATGGCTCGTACTTCTTGTGGGTAAATACCAAGTAGAGAAATTGCTGCATCATTAGGTATTTCTATTTCCAAACTTCTGAGGAAGCACCATATTGCTTTCCAGAGAGGTTGGACCAGTTTACAAGCCCACCAACAATGTAACAGCGTCCCGGTCTCTCTGCATCCTCACCAGCATTTATTGTCCTCTACTTTTTTGATCTTTGCTGTTATTGCTGGTGTGAGATGATATCTCATTGTTTTTTTTGATTTGCATCTCTTTAATGGCTAGTGATTGTGAACTTTTCTTCATATGTTTGTTGGTAGCCCAGATCTCCTCCTTGTAGAAGTATCTGTTCATGTCCTATGCCCAGTTTTTAATGGGATTATTTGTCTTTTTCTTGTAGAGGTGTTGTAGTTTCCTATATATTTTATAAATGAGTCCCTTGTCTGATTTATCATTGCAAAAGATTTTTTCCCATTCTGTGGGTTCCCTTTTTACTATTTTGGTGAAGTCTTTTGATGCACTTAAGTTTTTAATTTTTAGTATGTAATAATGACACTTTTATGGAGCAAATTATAACTGGGCACTAGTCTTGAATTTACTAATATGATCCAGAGAGCAAGTCCCATTCAAAACGGTGGCTTCTGAAGGGTCAGTTAAAATCAAGGCAGAAAGGTCAGCTCGGAAGGATTTGGAGACTGTACTTTGATATACTAAAAGAAGTAATTTTGATTGATTTTCTTGAAGGACAAAGAATAATCAAGAGGACTTATTATGAACAACCTTTAACAAAATTGAACACTGCTTTGGTGAGAAAAGACCAGGAAAGTTGCACATATATATTTCTAACAAAATTGTACCTGCTCATTCTTTCAAGGTAGCAAGTGCTGTTCCTATGAAATTTTTGTTGGAAAACCTTACTCTATGCACTCTACAGCCCTGTTCTCATCAATTTAGAATACTTTTTATTTCCCAAGCTCAAAGAACATTTAAAAGGAGCATGGTTTGAGTCTCTCAAGGATGTGAACACTGCTAATTTGATGTGCTGTAAATAGAAAAACACAGAACTCTTTATGGAAGAGTTACTGTTGTTGATAGGTGCTGAGACATTGCTTTTGACTAATAGCAACCCTCCGCACAATGGACCATAACGCTGCCCAGTCCATTGCCAGGCCTATTGTTGTTATGTTTAAGTCCATTGTGGCTGCACAGCATCACTTCATCTTGTTGGGGATCTTCTTCATTTCACTTACCCCTCTACTTTACCAAACATGATGTCCTTCCCCAGGGATTGATCCTTCCAGACAACATGTCCAAAGAACAAGAGTTGAAGTCTTGCTATCCTTGCTTTCAAGGATTCTGGCTATACTTCTTCCAAGATCTATTTGCTTGTTCTTATGGCAGTCCATGGTCCTTCTAATATTCTTCGCAATACCATAATTCAAATGTATTAGTTCTTTTATGGTCTTCCTGTTTCATTGTCCAACTTTCACATACATATGAGTTGGTTGAAAATATCATGGCTTGGGTCAGGTGTGCATTAGTCCTCAAATTGACATCTTTGTTAGAGAGGTCATGTGCAGCAAATTTGCCTAATACAATACATTGTGTGACTTCTTGACTACTGCTTCCATGAGCATTGATTGTGGATCCAAGAAAAATGAAGTCTTTGACAACTTCAATCATTTCTACATTTATTTTGATGTTATATATTCGCCCAGTGGTGAGGATTTTTGTTTTGTTTAATTGAGATGAAAGTCACACTGAATGCTATAGTCTCTGATCTTCATCAGCAAATGTTTTTAAGTCTGCTTGGCTTCCAGAAAGCATGGTAGTGGCATCTGCATATCACAAATTGTGAATGAGCATGCTTCAAATCTTAATGCCACATTCTACTTCTTATAATCCAGCTTCTCAGATTATTTACTCAATATACACATTAAATAATGCAGTGAAAGAATACAACCTAAGCATACATCTTTCCTGATTTTAAACAATTCAGTATTCCCTTGTTCTGCTCGAACAACTGCCTCTTGGTCTATGTACAGGTTTCTCATGAGCACAGTCAAAGGCTCTGAAATACACATTCTTAACAATGTTATCTGTAGTTTCTTATGATCCATACAGCTGAATACCTTTGTATAATCAATAAAGCACAGGTAAGCATCTTTCTGGTATTCTCTACTTTTAGTCAAGATGCATATGAAATCAGCAGTGATAGTGTCTGTTTGATGTCCTCATCTGAATCCCAGTTGAATTTCTTCCAGTTCTCTGTCAATGTCCTGCTGCAACTATTGTTGAGTAACCATCAGCAAAATTTCCTATTAATTGTTCAATGGTTTCCATAGTCTCTTGAGTCACCATTCTTTGGAATGGGGACAAATGCGGTTCCCTTCCATTCAGTTGGTCAGGTAGCTCTCTTTGTTGTAATTTTTTGGCATAGACAATTGAGTGGCACCTGTGCTTCATTAGTTTGTTGAACTATTTCCGTTTGTATTCTGTCAATTCCTGGAGCCTTGTTTATAACCAGCCCTTCAGTCAGTTTATACTATTTCCTTCAGTTTATACAGTTTATACAGTTTATACAGTTCTTGACTATTTGGTACCTCTTGATATAGATGCACATTTCCTGTTGTCCACCAGTTATTTTGGTACAGTTACTCTGTGTATTTCTTCCATCTTCTTTTGATGCTTCCTGCATTGTTCAGTTTTTTGCCCGTTAAATCCTTCAATATTGCAACTTGAGGTTTGAATTGTTGCTTCATTTTTTTCAGTTTGAGAAATGCTGTACATGTTCTTTGCATTTGGTTTTCTAACTCCTTGTCTTTGCATGTTAAGACCAAGATGGAGCACAGGTCAGAAAGTAATAGCTCCACATATGATATTTTTGTGAACTAAAAGTTTCTACGATTTTGAACAGTACAATATGACTTACTCTCATACATGTGTTGTTGTTACTATGTACAGGGTTTTTGAGGAGTGGTTTGTTCATTTGAACCACCAACCTTGTATTTAGCAGTCCAGCACTTAATCTAGAGTGCCACACCAGGACTCATACGTATGTTGTTGTTAAGTGCCATCGAGTTGGTTCCGACTCATAGCGACCCTGGATAGTGTTTCTGAGGAGCAGCTGGTGAGCTTGAACCGCCAACCTTGCAGTTCAAATGGCTTTACAGTCTAGCACAGTAACCCACAGCACCACATCTTCTAAATTGCAGTAAGGATTCCTATGATACAATTGGTTAAGCAGTAGGCAGCTAAATGAAAAGTTGGCAGTGTAAACCCACCAGTTGCTCTCCGGGATAAGAATGAGGCAGCTGTCTGCCATAATGATTAACAACTGAAAATCCTATGGAGCAGGTCTACTTTGTCCTAAACGGCTGTTATGATTCAGAATGAACTTTTTGGAAATTGAGAGATGAGAGTATTATGAAAATCTAATAAGAATAGTTTATGATATATTTTTGAACCCTGGAAATACAATGTGACCTCAGAAGTCAGCTTAGTTGCTGTGTACTAATTGAGCATGGCACTTTAAATTTAAATAAAGCCAATGGTATGGATCCCAATTTCTTGTTCAGCAAGGGTAATGGCTCAACAACCCTAATTAAGCAATAATGTTCATACTTTCAGGAAATCTGAATCTATATTAATTTGTTAGGACAGTCAAATGCTTTCAAGCTTTAATCAGTAACTACTTTTTTTTTTTTAGCTAGAGATCATCATGTTTTATTTGTATCTGTGTATATACATATTTCTACAAAGGACATGACTTTTATTTAATACTGTGATTTCAGATACCTCTGGAAAAACTAAATTTCAGTTTAAGATTTTGCTAGCAATGGAAAAAATATATATAAATATGTGTGAGTGCTTATTTTTATTTACATAATGGTTATTTGTGAAACATTTAAAAGACTGAGTATTTCACTTTAAACAAAATCATTCTAATTTATTTTTAGTATCTTAGTAATTCATCACTAAATATTTTTTAAAGGTAGAAAAGCAAAAGAAAAGGAACAGCGCAATAAAATCATGTATAGTTGAATCGTTAACCATATGGTTTGATTATTGCTCTAATTCTTGTTGTCAAAATCTGCTGCTAGAATTCATCTGTGGAAAACTTTGCAGCTATAAGGAATTACTGCTAGAAAATATGACAAGCCTTGTATATTTAAATGGATCTTTACTTTGGCAAATTTTGAACGTGAGAAAACTCCCTAGAATAGTTTTAAAGATTTTGTTAAAGTAATAAGCTTTCGTTTTAAAGCAACTTCATATATGCACTTTCTGAAAGAAGTGAGAAAAGTGTCTATTTTGTGCTCTGACTGAACACAACACATGCAAGTCTAACTGGCATGAACTACAGTGAGTTCTGATTATGCTCCACCATACATTCTCCTGTACCATCCATTCCAAACCATGCTGCATTCACTCTTTAATAAGATCTTCACCTGAACTTATGAAAAGGCTTACTTTGTAAATTTCTGAAACATACCAAATTCTTTTTTATTGTTCAGATCTAATGTTTTAGTGATCCAGTGCTGATATCACAGAATCTCACTGGTGGATGACTTTAACAAGCACATTTATTCTCTCACAGTTTTGGAGACCAGAAGTCCAAATTCAGAGTTGTGACTCTGAGAAGCAGTCTTTGTCTGCTTCCGGAATCTCCCCAGCATTCCTTGGAGATCTCTCTGTATCTTGGCTTCATTTTTACCCCTGGATTTAGGAGCTTCACAGGAGCTCTGGTAGTGTAATGGTTATGAATCACACTGCTGATCTCACGGTCAGCAGTTCAAAACTACCAGCTGTTCTGCAGGAAAAAGATGAGACTTTCTGCTCCCGTAAAGATTTACAGCCTCAGAAACCCTGTACGCTGTGAGTCGGAACTGACACCACGGCACATAACAACAACAACCACAAGGACCTTCACAGTACAGGGATCCCAAGTCTAAAGAAGACATTCATTCCCAGCTCATCTTTCTTGGTAGGTCCCTCTCTCTCTGCTTAGTTCTCCCTTTATTTCTCAAAACAGATAGACTCAAAATATCACCTAATCCTATAGATGGCATCTGTCCTCACTAACATCATAGAAGTGAGGATTTACAACACACTGGACAATTACAACTGATCAGAGCTGATTACATCATGTCATGGGGTTCATTGCATCATCTTGGATCTCATCATAGAGGGGATAACTACATCTTAATTGCAAAACCACAGAGAATTCTGTCTCAGCCAAGTTGGTACAGTACCTTAACTATCACACCCAGTTTTAAAGTAAATAGAACATTTTTTCTTATTCTAAGAATGTTTTCCTTATGCCTCCCTTACCATCTATCATCTTTCATTGAAACTTTCATTTTGGGCATATTTTTCTGTCTTATTGTCATTCCTTTGTTCTGTTACAATTAATTTCTAGAACAACTTGAGTATACTAAATCCACTTGGTCTTTTCCTACAGAAGAAAGATTCTCACTTTTTTATGTAGTACTTCTACACAAGATTCATACTTTACTTTCACTTTCACTTTTTAATGTATGAATATGCAAAGGGACTTCCAAAAGCTAGTGGAAAAATAAATTAAAAGATAATGGAATTTTTCCACAACCTTTTTGAAGCCCCGTTGTATATTCGTACATGAAAAAGTGAAAGAGTAAGTAGAGTATGATACTTAAGTAGAAGTACTATCAGTCTCTGGAAATGAGAAATCTTTCTTCTGTAGGAAAAGATTGAGTGGGTTTAGCATACTCAAGTTGATCTAGAAAACAAATAGTCACTATAAGAACCTTATTATAAAAATTAGATATGAGCCATTGCTCTGCCTATTGTTCTAGATGCAATTCTTACTGTGTTTTTGTCTTGATGAGATAAAACTGCTGAATTAAGTTTTGGCATATGAATAAAACGCATACAATGATTCCAGCTGGAAGAGAAGAAGGAAGAAAATTATAATGTCTATTCAGCTTGAAATCTTGGCCTGAAAAAAATTACAAAGCTGCAATGAACAGGAAGATTGTGGAAATGTGGAAGTTTACAGAATTTTCACATTTTGCAAATCTTGTAGTGATCATAATATGCTTAGTGCTACTAAGAGGTAATCATTGGAACCCTACGTTCATGGTGATATATCAATATGTCATTGTCCCTATCATGACCGTTAGTGGGTTTTCTAAAATGTGCAGTGAATGAAAGCCTTTTTCACTCAATCCATAATGATGCTTCTTGCCAGAGAATAAAGTGTTTCCTTCTGACTGGATTATAATGGCTTGGTAGAGTCCTGAAGTCAGAGTTCCAGATGTCTTGCAGTGGAATTGAATTATTCTTTGTTTCCCATTTTTCTCTGCTTCCATTATCCCCAATTCTAACCCAGTCACTCCATTATCTACCTTGGAAGATACTGGATTTTATTGGCTTTCCATTTTCATGAAAGAAAGTTACTTATCCCACTTATCTTTTCCACAAACTTTAAAGATACATTCAGGGAATATGATTTCCACACAGTTAAATTTATTTTTGTCAGCTGCTCCTCAGAAACCCTGTACAGGGTCGCTATGGGTCAGAATCCACTTGACAGAAATTAACAAAAACAACAACACATTTATTTTATAAAGATCTCAAGGACATTATCAGAAGTAGTTAAACCATTTTATGCTAGAAAAGTTTAAAATTAATGCACGAAAATTTACTGATACTTATTACCCTGATAAAAAATTGTATCATAATTAAGGAGTACAAATAAGTACCACAAATGTAGAGGTCAAATATTCAAAAGAGAAGTATGACTCATAAAATAATCTGTAGTATTTTGCCTGAAACCAAAGTATGGTTTGTTTGTTTGTTTCCTGAGGAGGGTCAGTTATAAGGACACAGAATGCCAGATTGCCTGTTGTAATTGAGCATAACATGAATTAATACCTGAAGGGTTACATTAGGAAAGCTCTTAGGGACTTAGACACTAGAAGGGGGCATCCATCTGGTGGAATAACTTTTCTTATATGTTAAAGTAAAAGTCATTGGCTAGGAAGGAATAATAGAACTGCTAACTTGGATCTAAGGCAAAACCACTTCACAAAATCCCTTCTTTTAGTGAGAAAATCATCCAGGAACGCTGAGTCTAAAGGACTTCATGGATCTTCATTTTTTAGTAAGATAGAAGGACAAGGCGCTGCAGGCTAATGCTCTGGACTGCAGGGCCTGTTTGAACTGCAAGGTCAGCAGTTCAAGCTCACCAGTTTCTCCTTGGAAACCGTATCCAGGGTTGCTATGAGTCAGAACTGACTCAACTGTACTTAACCACAACAAGGACATGAAATAAGAGACAATGGATACCATGCAATATGACATTTGTTTGATTATAATTTGATCCATATGAATCCTATCTCTTCAGGACTGACAAAAATGAGCAGAAAGCTGATGCAGTACTGCCATGGATTCAAAAATTTCTGAGCATTAACTGGAAGAGACAGCTTCCTTAACTTGTCTACTGACTGTGGATCACTTACAACTTGTAATATTTTACTGCCTCCTGAATTTCCATGTGATACAGCAACTTCTATTGTTAATAATTTTAATTATTTTGAGTATGTTTATATTTTATAAATTCTATTTTTTCACAAATGGGTGCTCAGCACACAAGACTAGGGTAGATAAATCTGTCTCTATAAGAGAAAAGGCTGTTACTGAACTTACAGTAGAAAATCAATTTTGAGACATTTTGTTTGGTGGAAAGTTTTTGCTTGCATAACACAAAAAATAATTTTGAAAAACTGTGTATTCCCTCACACAATGTAAAGTTGCAGCTACAAAGTTGTGTGTGTTTCTTCATAAATTAAAACAATGATAAATTATCTAGATCAGCATATACTGGAGTTTTAAACATTAAAAGGATCAACAAAAAATCTATATACATATTCTCAAATTTGCCTAATGTAATCTAAATACTGGAGTCCTGGTATGGCGCTGTGGGTTTATGTGCCAGACTGCAAAGCTGTTTGAACTGCAAGGTTGGCAGTTGAAGCTCACCAGCTGCTCCTCGGAAACCCTATACATGGTCGCTATGGGTTGGAATGGACTCAACGGCACTTTACAACAACAACAATCTAAATACCAGAATGATTTTATTTATATCCTGTAACATCCACTAAAATGTGCATGCACAAGTTTAAGAAACAATTAACTGCATCATTTTTTTTTCTTAGATGCATACTTAATTTTGTTTTTGCACAGATTTTTATTAATTTATATAGTTTTATGCTTCAGAATGCTTTATTGATCACTATGGTATCATCCAACTTTGGTTTCATCCAACAGCCTTGGTACAAAATGCTCACCAAAAGATCAGCTGTTTGAATCCACTAACGAGTCTTCAGAAGACAGACCTGGTAATCTCCTTCCATAAAGATTGCTGTTGTTAAGTGTCATCTCCTTGTGTCCGATTCATAGAGCCCCTGTACAGGATTTCTGAGTCTTTTAATCTTCGAGGGAGTAGAAAGCCGCATCTTTCTCTTGAGGAGCAGCTAACAGACTCGAACAATGGACCTTGCAGTTCACAGTCCAGTGCTTATGGTATGGAGACACCGCAATCCCTCCATAAAGATTTCAGTCTAGGAGAGCCTATGGGGGATTTCTACGGGGCTCTATAAGGTACAAGTCAAAAGCAACTTGACAATGCACAATAACAGCAATATGATTTCACTACAATAGCCACTCAAAAAACCTGACAGGAACTGTAGCGGGTACTCAGTTTCTAAGAATGTTGTTAGGTGCCATCAAGTCAGTACCGATTCATAGTGACCCTGTGCGCAGCAGAACGAAATGCTGCCGGATCCTGGGCCAACCTCACTACTGTTGCCACGCTTGAGTCCATCGATGCTGCCACTTGGCCAATCCAACTCGTTTGGGGTCTTCCTCTTTTTCTCTGATCCGCCACCTTACCAAACATGATACCCTTCTTCAGCAACTGGTCCTTCCTGACAATATGTCCGAAGTATGAGAGACAAAGTTTGGCCATCTTGGCCTCTAAGGAGCACTCTGGCTGCACTTTTTCTAGAACGGATCTATTGGTTCTTTTGGCAGCCCATGGCACTTTCAATATTCTCTTCCAACATCATAACTCAAAAGCATCAGTTCTTCTATGGTCTCTCTTATTAGGAATAACTCAGAAAAGAAAGGTGAGAATCATTGCACAACTTAAAGAATGTAGTCATAGTCGCTGAATTTTACCTGGAGAAATGGTTGAATTGGTACATAACATTCTGTATATATTCTTAACAGTAATAATAACAAAAAAAATTGTTAAGAGGAAAGAAAAAAGTATGTACTCATATTCCTGTGGCCATAAGACTAAGGGTTAAAATTTTCTTCTGGGTTAATTTTTCATAACAAATGATTAGTGTTACAGAATTGATCAAGCAACATACGGATTATAACTTGATACTTTGTTTTACTTTAATTCTGACATTAGAATTTTTATAAGTTTTTTTTGTGTGTGATTGCATAACTAAGTGCCACCAGGTCATGTTTTTACTCACAGTGACCCCATGTGACAGACTAGAACTTCCCCCAGAGGGTTTGGGCTATAATCTGGGTCTTTTTGTTATTATTTTTTAAAACTTTTTATTGTGAATTGAGTGAATGTTTACTGACAGTCGTACATACAAGTAATCACACTCTTTGTTTCGACTCAATGATTGCTCTCCCTTCCGTGGAACAATAGTTATCCCACTTCCTCCCTGGCTGTAATCTTCCTGGAGACAGATTGCCTGGTCTATCTCCCATGTTCACTTGTGCGATTGAGCTGCCAATGTTTTGGTTAGCAACAGATTAATTCACCATTTATACCACCAGCGAGCCTTCTTATAAACTAATTTTTTTAAATAAATGTATCTCTTATCAATATGCATTTTGCTTTTGTTTTCTGTTCATATGAGACAGATAGCATCAATCCTGTTCCAGTTTTCCAAATTCATATCAGAAGGATTTTGTTGTATCAAGAAGCCTGATGGATTAGTGGTTAAGGTTTGGCTGCTAATCAAATGGTCCATTGTTGAAATCCTTGAGTTGCATTCTGGGAGAAAGATGAGACAACCTACATCCATAAAGATTTATAGGCTTGGAAATCCTGTGAAGAAGTTCTTCACTGTATTATGTTATCGCTGTTGTTGTTAAGTGATGTAGAGTCAGTTTTGACTATATAGGGTTTCCGAGGAGCAGCTGGTGGGTTTGAGCTGCCTTGTAGTTTGCAGTCCTATGCTGATCCTATAGTGCCACACCAGTATTATAAGTTGGAACTGAACTTGACAGCAAAATTTTTGTTGTTGTTGTTACAGCAGTGCTGATAAATTATATATAATACTTCAGTCCAAACCACATAGCAATCTATCATCATACAGTGTTATAATTATTTTCCTCTGGTGGCACTGTAGGATAAGCACTAGACTATGAACATCAAGGTTGGTAAGTCAAATACACCAGCTCTCCTCGGAAACCATATACAGGGTTACTAAAAGTCAGAACGGGCTCAACAGCACTTAATAACAACAGCAACATTCCTCTTTATATGGAGTGTTCCCATCAAGCAACCGAAACATCATTTTCTCACAAAGCTGTTCGTATCATTTTGAAATAGTGTCATAATTATTTTTAAAATTCATCCTACGCTGACCTGAGATCTGCATCTTTATGAATTCCATTCATTGCTCCTAGTTGAGTCCCTTGAACATGTAAAAAGTTTACATTGTTTGGAATTAGCTATCATGTTCTGTTTAGGTTAGATTCCTCAGGGAATAGATACTATGCGGGTTATTTGCATACACAGGTTTGGGTAATTGTAGGTTAGTGGGAGAACCCTTACTTTCCATGCTGGAGAACTGAATTAGGTCCAAGCTAATGTATCTCATTCACTGCAGCTACCAATTTTCTGTCCATGAGGCTTTCGAGTTGCTATGGGGCTGAACAGTCTTCAGTGGTGCTTCCAGACTAAAATGAACTCAGAATAAAAGTCTGATGTTCTGTTTCCAGAAATCAGCCAGTAAAAACCCCATGCATCACATAGTATTAACTGTCAACTGATCATGTGGACCATGAAGGACTGAGCAGTTTTTTATGTCATTGTCTATGGGGTTGCCATGAGTTGGGGACTGACTTGAAGCAGCTAACAACTTTCAGGAACAACACTTCTGAGGAAGAAAAAAGAAGATGGAACAGACTGAGAAATTGATGTGTGATTCAGTTAATGTATGGGGAACTCTGGAGTTGGAATGACCCATGAGTCTTCAGAATGTTGCTAATTGGAATATGAGGTTTACACCTTTGTATTCTTCAAAGAGTTTGGCACTGTAGTATGGCATTCATTAAAAATGAATGAATTCAAAATATATACATATTGTCGAGTCAATTTTGACTCAGTCTGAAAAAGGAAGCTGGCTGCTATATCCTTGTTCTGCAGAGCACCTAGTGGGGGTGGGATGGAGCCACTAAGCTTTAGGTCAGGAGCTGACTGCTGAACCACTGAACATCCAAATCATCGAATGTTGATGTTGTTCAGTACCATCAAGTTGGTTCTGACTCATAGAGACCAGGTTTCCAAGGAAAGACTGGAGGTGAGACCAGAAGAACCAGATTGTGCCCTGTAACCACTATCAACTTCTCTGAGTGAGATGGCATTAGAAGGTTCTGGATAAAGTGGAGGAAAATGTGTAACAAAATTCAAATTATAAAAAAAAAAGACCAGATTTACTGGTTAGAAGAGACTAGAGGAAACTGAGACTGTATCCCTCAGCCATCCTTCAGGTCTGGAACTAAACTAAACTTAACCTTGTGACCCCATTTTCAACCAAGTATTAGGTATGTATCTAGAGGGGACAACAAAACTAGTAAGGTATGCTCTCCAGGGAATGGTCAACTTTTCAAGATTAAAAGGGCAACATTTGCCTAAGGACAAAGTCCAGAAAGGTTGGGAAGAATGGTGGAATGGAAATAAAACAAGGAAGAAATAAGAACTGGTATTGTGTGGAGGAGATTGCAATGGAAATGAAACAGTTTCATGATATATTGAATACAAAACTGATGGTCAGTCTGCGCTGTAGACTTTCACTTAATTCACAATAAAAAGTTAAAAAAAAACTATTAAGAGATAAACATATTTAACACAGTGCTCATCTTAATAGATTATCAAGAAAATCCTAATAGCATTCATAGCCCTTGTATTCTAAAGATACATACTCTGAAACTATCCCACTATTGTCTTCCATAATCAACTCCATGTGGAGACAAAAGCAAAAAATACTATGGTCTAGAAGAAACTTAACTTAGAAAAGAAGTATTGAAATCCGGAAAAATCTTCCTATCTCTTGTTAACAGTTGTTATTTAACATCTGGCATAATACTCTGAAACTTGCTCTCCAGCGTAGAGAAGCTAAAGCAAATGGAAAAGTTGAAGAGGTCCAAGAGCTGAACAGAAAATTTCAAAGATCAGCTCGAGAAGATAAACCCAAATACTATATTAAAATATGCAAAGATTTAGAGTTAGAAAACCAAAAGGGAAGAACCCGGTCAGCATTTCTCAAGCTGGGGGAACTGAAGAAAAAATTCAAGCCTCAACTTAAGTTATTGAAAGATTCTCTGGGCAAATTGTTGAATGATGCAGAATGCATCAAGAAAAGATGGAAGGAATACACAGAGTCATTGTACCAAAAGGAAATGGTTAATG
>NW_006408682.1:1440117-1481379 GCF_000296735.1 Chrysochloris asiatica
GTGCCATGGACTGCCAAAAGAACCAATAGATCTGTTTTGGAAGAAGTGCAGCCAGAATGCTCCTTGGAGGCCAGGATGGCTAAGCTTCATCTCTCATACTTTGGACATATTGTCCGGAGGAAGCAGTCGCTGGAGAAGGATGTCATGCTGGGTAAGTTGGACGGTCAGAAAAAAAGAGAAAGATCCCAAAGGAGATGGATTGGCCAGGTGACATCATTGATGGACTCAAGTGTGGCAGCGGTAGTGAGGTTGGCCCGGGTTCAGACATTGATTCGTTCTGCTTTGCACGGGGTCGCTATGAGTCGGTTCCAACTCGATGGCACGTGACAACAACAAAATACTAGAAAATATAATGTGTAATATATTTTTCTTTATTGTCAAGTGAACATATTATTCGCTTTTCCAAACAGAACAGAACATTTTCTTAAGTTACCAAATAAGTTAAGACTTCAAGCACTCATGAGATCTAAATTTTAAATTACTGAACACAAGGAAAAACCTAAATGGTCACTTAATGCATGTGAACAGGCAGGATGGTGTTTTGCTTTTGTCAAAAGGAAAATTGACTTTCTAGTTTTCATTATTTGGTAACATATCTTAAAATTTGATTATTTTTATCATGTAAAACTGTAAAAATTTTTGAGCACTAAGAACTTTTTTTTTTTTTTTTCCGTAGAAGATCCTAAGGTTTAAAAAATAAATTAGTTTAAGCAAAAGCATATGAATGTTTGGTGAAAATACAATTCTTTCAAAATTGCATTAAAGGTGACGCCCCCTGGCTTCCTATTCCTGAGTCCACGGGCTGTGAGGTGCTCAGTTGCAGGCAGTGTCCTCAGACCCGCAGAAACACAAGAAGCCTTCGAGGTTTCAAGGTCTCAGGGACCTGAAGGCTTTGTTTTAAAGAAGGTGACCAGTTCAACAGGCAAACGAGTCTCAACCCTGAGAAATGTCAAGGTTCGGGGCCTTATTACTACCCACACTCCTGCCTGCTGCTGTCCATAAGAGTCATCATGTCTAAGAAACAGGAGAATACACGCTGCACAAGTGAGCAATGCCCTCATATTCGTAGTGAAACCCAGGGCCTGGAGATGGCACAGGCCTTCGAGTCTGTGGAAGAGACATTGCTCTCTTCCACCCATCTTCAAATACCTGGTCATCTGGAACAGGTTTCTGCTGCTGGAATATCCAGTGCTCCTCAGGATCCAAGAAGTGAGAAAGCCACTTCCTCTACTGCCTCAACTACCTCATTGCCTAAATCAGATGATTGTTCCAGTAGAGAAGAGGAGGATAGTTTAAGCACCTCTTATTGTCTAGAAGAAAGCGGCTTTGTTGGTGATTTTCCTGCTGTAGAAATATCAATTGGAGGAGTCCATTACGAGGGCAGATATGCTGAATGTTGTGGGAGAGTACAGAAGTCAGTTCTCTGAAATCATCCTGAAAGTCACTGAGTGCATGGAGATTATCTTTTGTCTTGACCTGAAGGAAGTAGATCCCATCCGCCACAGCTATGTCCTTCTCATCAAATTGGGCCTCACCTACGATGAAATGCTGGATGGTGAAGAGAGCGTGCCAAAGACCGGAGTTCTGATATTTATCTTGGGTGTGATCTTCATGCAGGGTAACCGCACCACTGAAGGGGAAGTCCTGAATGTGATAGGGATATATTCTGGGCAGAAGCACTTAACCTTCGGAGATTCCAGGAAGCTCATCACTGAAGAGTTTGTCCTGGAAAAATACCTAGAGTACCAGAAAGTGGCCAACAGTGATCCCATACAATATGAGTTCCTGTGAGGTCCAAGAGCCTATGCTGAAACCACCAAAATTAAGGTCCTGGAGTTTTTGGCTAAGGTCCATGGGACTGACCCAAGTTCTTTCCCATCCCAGTATGAAGAGGCTTTGAAAGATGAAGAAAGAGCCCAAGCTGCAGCCAGCCTTAACACTACCAACGTGGCCAAGGAGAGCTCCAGTGCCCCCTCCAGCAGCTATTCCTACCCTAGTAAGGTCTGGAGTAGATTTTTTCACATAATGTTTGGAGAGAGCAGGTAACATTCTATATACGGAGGGAACATGGAGTGTTTTATCTTTGTGTCCCTGTTCTATATATTCACCTTAGAATTTATCCTTTTATTTGTAGACACGTGTATTGATTGAAAGTTATATAATAGTATGATTAGCTTCAGAATCTGTAAGTTTATGAATAATATGAGTCACAAATTGATTGGCTGTTTATGAGATTTAAGAGTAACATCTTTGCTGTTTTGTAAGACAAATTTGGAAAGCAACCATTATATTTTGTGTTCTAGAATAAGCATGTTTTTGGAGCTATAAAAGAAATCAAATAGAAACAAGTAAAAAAGCACAAATCTTGCCTTTCTTTACACCTTGTTGTGTGTTGTTCTGTAAAATTAGGTAATACCAATGTATGTTTTCAAGACTGAATGAGAACTAAATCTTAAATTATTTTTTAAAAATTCCATTTTACATACCTAATATTTATGTTGTGCTGTGGATCAGTACTAGACTGCAAAGCACAAGGTCAGCAGTTCAAACTCAGCAGATAGACCTTGGAAACCCTGTATGTGGTCACTATGAGTCGGAACTGACCGATGGCACTTAACAACAACAGTAGTTCTGTAGAAAGCATAAAAATGTCAAATAAATCTTGGGTGTGTATATATATGCTGTTGAGTAATGTACTTAATGTTAATTTTTTTATCTTTGAATGACATACATTTTTTCTTCAAAACTAAGTTGAAGATGTTGGGATCCACTATTGTTAGTTAAATGTGCATACATAAATCTGTCTTTTACTGGCATCAAATTACTCTGAGAAAATAAATGTAAGACTTGAATGATTGAAACCTTGTTTTTATTCAATAAATAACATGCCTTATTTTAAACATATTTTGAACTGATAGCTTCTACTATAAAAGCTATTGCACAAAAAGAAATGATATCTAAACTAAGAAACTTCCATAGCTTGTACCAAATAATTAATCTACATTATGTTGAAAAAATTTTCTGTATCATAATATAAAAATGAAAGAATTTTTATTTCTTGGAAAAAAAGATATAAATATGAATGTTGTTTTGTTAATTGCCATTGAATTGGTTCCAACTCAGAGTGATCCTGTGTAGGATTTCCAAGGAGTAGCTAATGGGTTTGAACTGCCAACCTTCCAGTTAGCAATCCAGTGCTGATCCTACTAAACCACATCAGGACTCTATAAATACTAACGGTGGTGGCTGTGTGCCGTGGAGTCGGTTCCCACTCATAACGACCCTGTACAGGGTTTCTGAGGCTGCAAATCTTCACGGTAGCAGAACTGCCTCATCTTTCTCCCACGGAACAGCTGGTGGTTTCAAACTGCTGACCTTGTGGTTTGCAGCCCAATTCATAACGACAATGCTAATGGAGATTATTAATTTTTAGAAACATTTAAGTCTAAGGAACACTTTCACTTTCAGAGAGAAATTTGAAAATTCTATTGGGATGGACTTTTATGAATGCTTTAAAATATTCAGAGTATAAATGAATAACACAAATTACTGTTTTCTTAACATTAGAAAATCTAATATAGTAATTCTGTATTTTAAGAATCAAAGGCTTATCAACTTTGTGTATTTTACTATATGCAAACGTATAGAAAGTCCATTTTGACATTCTAGTTTAACTCTGCTTTAAAATTTAAAATACAGATCTAAGTCACAACATTGAACTACAACATTTTTACCTTGAAAAAATGTTTACATAAAAGCCCTGCAATTCTCCTGCTTTCAAAGTTATTCTAAGTTCTGAAAGGGGAATAAAAGAGTAGACAATTTCACTGATTTATTTTCAGGTGTCACAATTTACTATGGTAAATCAGGTTCCACTGAATAATTATTTGATATTTTGGAGTCCTGGTGTGACACTGTAGAATAAACACTGGAGCGCTAACTGCAAGGTCAATGGTACAAACCTACCGACCACTCCTTAGAAACTTAATACAGGGTTGCTATAAGTCGGACCCAACTCAATGGCACTTACCAACAACAACATTATTTCACAGCATTATTTGCTAACTTTTCAAGATAACATTCTTAAATTTCAAGGCTTTGATCAGATCACTGAGTAGAAAAGACTCTGGCTACTCTTTTAACAATAGTGACTACCTTCAGGTATAGTGCAATGCAGTAGACTGAGTCACAGATGTACCTTTGCCCACTGATAATCAATTTGCATTAACTGGTAGAATGCAGTGTAAGCAAACAGTCTTTTGAACTTTTCTGTAGTTGTGAGTAGCCATTTTGCACTCCTGAAAGCTGCTACAAGAAGAATGTGTCTCGGGTACTCAGTGATCCTAAGAGAATGAGGAAATACGTGAAATACACTGGCAACTTAGAAATTCTAGAAATCAACTTAACGTGAGTTCCAACTGACCTGCTTTCCCATTAGAAAGAAACATATGCTCATTGTTTCCTGCTGTTGTGGCTTTTTTCCACAGCAATATTGCAGCAATAAAACAAAAAACTAAACCCACTGGTATCAAGTTGTTTCTGACTCATAGCAACTCTATAGGACATAGTAGTACTGTTTCATAGGGCTTCTGAGACTGTAAGTCTTTACCAGATCAGACAGCATCATCTGTCACTCAAAGAGTACTGGTAGGTTGGAACCACCAGCCTTATAGTTAGCAGCCCAATGCTTAATCTATGATGCCATCCATGCGCCTAGCTAACTTAAATATTTAGTTGACAAAACTGTGTCATTGCATGTGTTTACGGATAGGACATGTTTTAGATGCATTGTTGTTAAGTGTCGTTGAGTTGGTTCCGACCCATAGCGACCTTGTATAGGGTTTCTGAGGAAACAGCTGGTGAACTTGAACCACTGACCTTGCGGTTCAAACTGACTTTGCTTTAACCCTCAGTGCCATACCAGGACTCCTTTAGATGCATGTTGCTGTCGATAAGTGCTGTCGAGTCGATTCCAACCCATAGCGACCCTGTATAGGGTTTTCAAGGAGCCGCTGGTGAGTTTGAACCACCGACCTTACAGTTCAAACGGCTTTGCAGTCTGGCTCATTCAGCCACAGAGCCACACCAGGACTCCATAGATGCCTAAGAGTATAGATATACTTCGTTTAGTGTCCAGTCCAGCAACATCTGCAATGTGTCTCTGGCCTCATAAGGTTTTTTTGTGGTTTTTAAGAGAAAGTAGCTCTCTTTTTGTTTATTATTTCCCCCATAAGGGAGTCCTAGTGTGTTGCTGTAGGGTAAGCACTAGACTGTTACTATAAAGGTCAGTGGTTCAAATGATCACATGATTTGGAAAACCTAAACAGAGTTGCTATGAGTCAGAACTGACATGAAGACACTTAACCAAGAAGGGAATTCTGGTGTGGCATTGTAGGATAGGCACTGGACTGCACAATCAGTTTGAAACTCAAAGTTGGCTGTTCAAACTCACCAGTCACTTCTCAGAAACCCTATATAAGGTTGTTAGAAGTCAAAACCAACTCAACAACACTTAACAACAACAATGAATACATTATTCTGTTTAGTAACAGTATTGTGCTAGGAAAATAATGATAGTTTCATAGACTTTTAAATGTATCATTAGTTATAATGGAGATGTTTTTACCGAACTGGTTTACCATTGCAAACAACTATAAATTGACAAAGCATCTGAAGTGACTAGCTTCAACCATTGGCCAATAAGCACAAAATAAGACAGAAGGTAAGGCCCGTGATCATTTTAGCAGTCTTCCTGATCAGTAGTGTTGGACATTAATGTCCATGAGGAAAATGGCAGTCCTACTGAGCTAAGATGGGAAGATGAGAGTTTGGAACAATTGAAGTTGCTGGTATATGTGAGGCAGAAGAGGAAGAAGTTGTGGGAATTTCAGAAATCTGTGTGGGAATCCATCAATAATTTTTGGTTGAAGACTTGACTGGAGGTTGAATTAGCCATTTTAGAGGACCCTGTGAAATTTTCCAGTCTCTCCCCTGATCAGCCCTAATGAAGTATAAAATTATGGCTATACAAGTTAAAGGACTCCTGGTGTGGTGCTGTAGCATTGGACTGTGAACTACAAGGTTGGTGGTTCAAAACCCCAACTGCTCCC
The DNA here is from genome assembly GCF_000296735.1 of Chrysochloris asiatica. NCBI lineage: Eukaryota > Metazoa > Chordata > Mammalia > Afrosoricida > Chrysochloridae > Chrysochloris > Chrysochloris asiatica. Next base: position 1,446,228 of record NW_006408682.1, read on the forward strand.
CAGAAACCCTATACAAGATTGTTTAGTTGGAATTGACTTAACAGTAATTAACAACACCAACATGACAGTGTAAGGCAACAATCAGTAATTAGATTGTCTACAAGTATAAGCATGTTGAATTTTCAGATCATGAGAATATAATTCAGTAGCTGAACATTGTTTCATATACAGTGTCAAAAATGTCGTTTTAACTGTTTTTGCCACCAGTAGATCTTTATAGGGGTCTGGTGTGGTGCTGTAGGATAAGCACTGGACTACTAACTGCAAGCTTGGTGGTTCAAACTCACCAGCTACTCAGTGGAAATCCTATACAGGACCATTGTGAGTCAGAACAAAAGCGAAAACAAGACTTTTGTGTGTACTATAGAGTCCTGTTGTGGTGCTGTGGGTTAATGTGCTGGACTGCAAAGTCTGTTAGAACTACAAGGTCAGCCATTAAAGCTCATCAGTCACTCCTTGGAAACCCTATACAGGATCACTGTGGGTTCGAATCGACTTGACGGCACTAACAGCAACAACAACAACGTATGTACCACAGGATTTTTTAATAAAATAAAAGGAATTTGAGAAACAATTTCTAGTAGTAAAGTGAATGACAGCCAACATGAGATTTAGTTATAGAAAGACTATATAAGCACCTGGCGTCCAACAACTTAACCTCTAGCAATCTAGGGTCTAAATGTCCTTATGGGTCTCAGCTTCATAGAAGACTCCATTGTCTACATGGTCATGTGGTAATGCCAAAAGAATATCACTGTATCTACATGCCTAGATGGAAATCCTGGTGGCAGAGAATGAGGCAAACCTTTTGTTATAACAAAATATATGACTGTTTTGTTCCTGCTTGGTAAAATATGCATGTGTGTCAGAATTTAACATATGATTCATTGTAACAAAAAAACCTAGTAGCAAATTTGTAGGGGTGGGAATGTGGAGCTGTATCTATATACCTAGATCTCCATCCAGTCTGTATATGTGTCTATAATGGAGCACTGGTGGTACTGTGATTAGGTGATGGACTGATAACCAAAAGGGCAGTGATTTCAATCCATCTCCATCATTTGTTCTATGGGAGAAGATTACAGGTTTGGAAACCATCTAAGGTAGTTCTGCTTTGTCCTATAGGGTCATTATAAGTTGGAATTGGCTCACCAACCCACAACATACATCCATCTATCTATCCATCTGTCTATCTGTCTGTCTGTCTACCTACCTCTATCTTTCTATCTATCTCTCTATCTATCTCTCTGTCTGTCTGTCCGTCTCTGTCTACCTACCTACCTACCTCTATCTATCTATCTGTCTGTCTGTCCGTCGGTCTGTATATCTATCTATCTATCTGTCTACCTACATTTATCTATCTATCTATCTATCTACGTACCTACCTACCTACCTACCTCTGTCTTTCTGTCTAGCTGTCTGTCTGTCTGTCCGTCTGTCTGTATAGCTATCTATCTATTTATCTATTCATCCATCCATCCATCCATCCATCCATCCATCTATCTATCTATCTATCTCCATATCTCACACTCACTCAAAAGGATGTGCTGAGCCTTACTTCTAAATTCTTTGGCTTAGTTCACACTAACAGATGTTAGGTAGTGCCTCATACAGATAAATGGCATAAAAGCAAGATGAGGAGGATTGAATAAATTGGAAGGATATTTTGAACACTATGGCACGGAAAATTTGCAAAAAGGAGAGTGAAGTCATGTTAAGATTTGCACAAGGTCACTGTGCAGCTGAAGAAGAGGGGACTGGGACTACAGTGCTGTGACGTGGCTTGGGGTGACTTGGTCTGCAGGGACTGGGAGTCCTACCTGCCTGCTACTTGTCACAGAGCAAGCTGAAGAGAAGGGAGCCTTTGTTAAGACCTCCTGGAGTGCTGGGATAGAACTCATGGTCAGACTACTGACTTTGTCACAGATTTCAGTGGAGCCAGAGGTAGTGAGGGACTTAAAGTATAAAAGAGAAACAAAAGCCCTAACTCCTTCTAGGTGTCCTGGTATGGTGCTGAGTGATGTGCACTGGATTGCTAACCATAATGTCAGCAGTTCAAATCCACCAGCCACTCCTCAGGAACCCTATAGAGGATTGCGCCTATTCATAACTGACTTGAAGACATTTAACAACAGCTGCTTCTAAGGGTATATCATTTATAAAATAGAATTAATAAAACCAGTGGACTCTGATGCAGGGTGTCCCCTTATGTGTCAAATTAGAACTGTGCTCCCTAGGATAATCTGTGGCTGACTTTTCAAAAGTAGATGTCCAGACTTTTCTTCCAAGGAACCTCTGAGTGGACAGGAGCATCCCAATTTCTAGTTAGCAGCTAATGGCATTAACTATTTGGACCATCCAGGAACATCATATATAAGCTATTTTATTTTTTGTCTTTTTTTGTTGATTAAGAAAGTCTGTATGGCATCCTTTCTATTCTATCTGTTGTGAGCTTCTCATAACTACTAAAATGTAAGAGGCAATTATGTGGTAAAAGTAACTTCTTTAGGCAAGTGTATATAGTCTCTGCTTATTGAGAGCAGTTTAAAAAAATATGTTGAAGGTAGCTGAGAGAGGGGTAACCCTGGTAGATAGGAGAAGATGTTGTGTAAATTCTGCTGAGTGGATGAACTGTTAGTGGTCCAGTGATTTTTTAAAATGATTTGCAAGACTGCTGTAGGGATGGATAAGTAAATGTTGATTGATTCATTGAAGGATGCTGGCTCCTAGCTGAAGTAAATGACTGGAAATGTGCACTCTGGAGTTCTATTTCTTGTTCCACACCTAATTTGCTGCTCCTGAGGCAAGCTATTTCAATTCAACAGGACTTGGATTCCTCTTTATATGGATTTCACCTCATTTGTTAGAAAGGTTTAAACTGGCTGAATCACAATGTACATAAGAACAAGGTGATATTGGAAAGTGGGTGGAAACAATTTGATAAAGAGGTCAAATGAACAATGGCAATAAAAACTCAATGTGTTTAGATGGGGATGTAATGAGTTGCAGATTTATCTCCCTGGTTGCTTTCTGAAATCCACAATAACTTTGACAGGCATGAAAATCGGAGTGTCTGTATGGGAAGAGTTTCCTGTAGCATCAAGGCCTTTCTCACCCTGGCGACCCTTGAAGAACCTTTTGAATACTGCAATATACTTTTATTATTATTATTATTAAGAGACTATAACACAAGTCAAATTTACTATTCTGGTCAGCAGAATCAAATTTATCTTACCGAAGTACTGTCTCCTAATCTATGATCTGATTTAGATTCTAGATCATTTTTCATATCCTATTCACTTTCTCAAACGAGTTCCTAAAATGTCCAAGAGAGACATCATTTCATGAATATGAATAACCTGGACTGTGATAAACCCTAGCCAGAAATGAAGATAGCTATGAAAATTGTCTTCAAAATATAGATTAGTCAACCTACAGTTCTTAATACTGCATAGAAATCAAAAGATTTTACAACTATACATATTAAAGAATACGAGCCTAGGAAAGATAGGAAATACATTTTCAAACTGTTTGTAAATATACTCATGCAGATTCTTAGTTCGTCCCACCATAGGGAAAATGTAAAACAGATTTTTATATTGGAAGATTTAAATAGAACTTTATATAATTTTCAGTGTTGCTGCCTCTCCCCAAGATGGGAATGAGGAACATAGTAGAAAACTTAAGAATATTATCTACTGTCCCCCATAAATTGTCACCATACACTGTTTTGTTTCTGTTTATTTTATTTCAATTATCAAGAATTCATAATTTTGAACGTTTAGTATATATTTAGCTGTAATAAGCAGTGAAGGGTTTATTTCATTGCAGCAGTTCAGGGGGCATTGGCTATCATTTGCCCACTTCTTCATATGATTTCTGATTGTTCTTGTGGGGACTAAAAGTCAGAGATTTACTCGTTCTTGCTTTAGAGATCCAGGAAATTCTACAAGTTGAATATGTAGGAGTTTCCAAGGACATTAATCCCTTAATGGCACCCACTTTAAAAGCCAGATTTAAATGAATACATTTTCCTAATGAAAACAGGCCCTATACTCACCAATGAAAATAAGAGAAGGAATGGTTTGATGTGTTCAGAATAGAGGGGGAAATGAATGAAATGCAAAAGGTCAGGAAAAGGAGAAAAAACAAATGATACAGAAAAAATGTTGAAAAATGAGAATGCTTGTTGTGGTTAAGTGCTGCCCAGGCAGCTACCACTCATAGCGACCCTGTATAGGGTTTCTGAGGAGTGGTTGGTGAGTTTGAACCACTGACCTTGTGGTCCAGTGTTTATCCTATAGCACCATACCAGAAGCATAGAAACACAGGCCAGAAAAGGTCCGTTAACAGGAATGTATGTGAGGTGGTATGGTGTGGAAGCCACCCTGCAGCATTCAAAAGTACTCTGTTGACCCAAACTGTGCTATGGAGAAGCTTAGAGCAGATCGAGGCAAAAGATGATGAATCATAGAGGACATGCACTAGAACGTCACATTGCTTGAATTAATGAACTGTTATTAACAATCATTGTAAGAAGATAGTGAGGATCCATACAGAAGTCCCTTTAAAAAGTCCTTGTTGTTGTGAGGCCTCATCAAGTAGATTTCCACTCTTAGTGGTCCCATGTAAAGCAGAACAAAACAGTGCTCTGTCCGGTGCTGTCCTGCATTACTGCTATGTTTGGACCCAGGGTTGCAGTCACTGATGAGCTATAAAGACCACTCACCTTGTTGAGGGTCTTCATCCTTTTCACTAGTCCTCTCCTTTACCAAGCCTGATGTCCTTTTGTAGGCACTGGTCTCTCCTGCTAACATGACCAGAGTTCACAAGACCAAGTCTCATCATTCACACGTCTGAGCAGCACTCTGGCTTTCTCCCCAAACAGATTTGTTTATTTTTCTGGCAGTCCACATTACAGTCAATCTTCTTCCCCATAATTTTAAATGCAGCATTTCTTCTTCTTCGTGGTTGTTGTTAGGTGCCATCGAGTCAGTACCGATTCTTAGCGATCCTATGTACAACAGATCGAAACACTGCCCGGTCCTGGGCCAACATCACAACTGTTGTGATGCTTGAGCCTACTGATGCTGCCATTTACCCAATGTGTCTCTCTGGGAGTCTTCCTCTTTTTTTCTGACCCTCCACCTTACCAAACTCCCTCCTGACCATATGTTTGAAATATGAGAGACAAAGTTTGGCCATCTTGGCATCCAAGGACACTGGCTGCACTTCTTCCAACACAAATTTGTTGGTTCTTTTGGCAGGCAGCCCATGGTACTTTTAATATTCTCCTCCAACACCATAACTCAGAAGCATCAATTGTTCTATGGTCTTCCTTATTCACTGCCCAGCATTCACATGCATATGAGGTTATTGAAAATACCATGGCTTGGGTCAGGCACACCTTAGTCCTCAAGCTGACATCTTTGATCTTCAACACTTTAAAAAGGTCTTGTGCAGCAAAGTTGCATAATACAATACATCGTCTGATTTCTTGACTCCTGCTTCCCTGTGTGTTGACAGTTGATCCAAGAAGAAAGACATCCTTGACAACTTCAATCTATTCTCTGTTGATAAGTGTTGTTTATTGGTCCAGTGGTGAAGATTTTTGTTTTCTTTACATTGAGATGCAATCCACACCAAAGGCTATGCTCTTTGATCTCATCAGTAAATACGTTAAATTCTCTTCAGCAAGCAAGGTTGTATCATCTGCATATCACAGGTTGTTAATGACTCTTCCTCCAATCCTGCTGCCACGTTTTTCTTCATATTACCCAGCTTCTTGGATTATTTGCTCAGCATACAGGTTGCATAAGTATGCTGAAAGAATACAACCCTGTCGCACACCTTTCTTAATATTAAACCATTCGGTGTTCTCATGTTATGTTTGAACAGCTGCCTCTTGGACCATGTACAGATTCCTCATGAGCACAATTAAGCATTTTGGAATACTCATAACTTCACAGTGTTGTCCATAGCTTGTTATTATCCAAGTTATGGACAACATTGTGAAGTATGAGTAGGAAGAAGGAGTGACAAACTACTTCCAAATACTTAGTCACTGAAAATCTTATGAATAGCAGAGAAACACTGGCATTTCTCCTTTAGTCTTTGTTATTCATTGTTCAGCTTTTACACATACATGAGTCCAATAAAAATACCATGGTTTGAGCCAGGTATACCTTAGCCCTCACAGTGGCCTCTGCTGTTTAACACTTCAAAGATGCCTTTTTTTGCAAACCATATGCCATTTGATTTCTTGACTGCTGCTTCCATGATGTTGATCCTGGATAGAAGTAGAATAAAACCCTTGACAACATCAATGTGTTTTATGATTATCCTGATGTTGTTTATTTAATATGCTTTAGAGTTCAAAGTTCAGGGTTTTAACAATTACAGTTAACGCTGTTAACCACTCACAACTGAATCATACAACTGGATTTTTTTTTTTTTCTTATGTATTTATTTTTTAGTTTGAAAAAGCCAAGCATATGATTCCCTTTTGATTTCCTATCTGCAGGTATTTGCACATTTCATTATAATACTCTACTTTACCTACTTAAGCCATCCTTTGCAGTTTTCTGTCCAACTCTTTTACATCACCATTTCTTCTTCCTTTAACTCTAGCTGCTCTATGTTCAGAACAATTTTCAGAAACTCTTCTGACATCCATATTTTTTCTTTCTTTACTGTCTTTTTAATAACTTTTTGCTTTTTTATACGTGATATCCTTCATGTCATTCCACAATTCATCTGGTCTTCAGTCATTTGTGTTCAATGCATCATATTGTCAATTTTTTTTTTGAAATTTTCTCTGCATTTAGGTGTTGCCTACTTAAGTTTGAACTCCTGTGGATTTGCTTTGATTTTCTGCAGCTTCAATTCAAACTTACATAAGAACAATTGATGATTTCTTCCATAGTTGACCACAAGTCTTGTTCTCACTGATGATATTCTGTTTCTTCCTAGTCTCTTTTCACAATTGTACACAATTTCATTCATCTCTCCTACTTTGGACATATTGTCAGGAGGGACCAGTCACTGGAGAAGGATATCATGTTTGGTAAGGTGGAGGGTCAGAGGAAAAGAGGAAGACCCCCAATGAGATGGATTGGTCAAGTGGCAGCATCGATGGACTCAAGTGTGGCAATAGTAGTGAGGTTGGCCCAGGATTGGGCATTGTTTCGTTCAGCTGTGCATAAGGTCACTATGGGTCGGTACCGACTTGATGACACCTAACAACAACAACAACAACATTCCACCCAATAAGACCCTTGGGTATGGTAAAAATTTACATTGTTGAAAAGTGTATTTGCAATTAATAGGTCATTTGTTGTTGTTGTTAAGTGCTGTCGAGTCGGTTCCAACCCATAGCGACCCTGCATAGGGTTTCAGAGGAGAAACTGGTGAGCTGGACCCACCAACCTTGTGGTTCAAACAGGCTTTGCAGTCCAGCACATTAACCCACAGCACCACACTAGATCTGGAAAAATCTGTGAAACAATCTCACAGATCATTTCCATCATTAAGCCATATTTTCCAGCCACTGATCCTTCTTTGTTGGCTCCCAACTTTTGTGTTGCAAGAACCATTAATCATCAATGTATCTTGATTGCATGTTTAAAAAACTTTAGACAAAGACACTGGGAAAAATCTTTAATTTCTTCAACTTTGGTATTCATAGTTACCACCTAAATTCGTTGCATTTGAACCGCTGACTTTCCCATTCAAACAGACCTTGAGGTCTGGATGTATGTTTGTGTTGTGGAGTTGATTCTGACTCATAGCGACCCGGTACAGGGTTTTTGAGAAGCAGCTGGTGGGTTTGAACTGTGTGTGTGTGTGTTCTCCTGTGTGTGTGTTCTCTACTCCTGTTTGGATAAACACTAGACTGTGAACCATATACATATAGAGTCGTGGTATGTCACTGTAGGATAAGCAATCAACTTCAAGTTAGTTGGAACCAGAAAGGTGGTGGTTAAAACTCAGCAGCCACTCTTCAGAAACCCTATACAGGATCTCTATGGGTCAGAACCGACTTGACGGCAGTTAACAACACAGAGTACTGGTGTGGTGCTGTAGTATAAACACTGGACAGCAAGGTGGTGGTTCAAATCCACCAGTAACTACTCTGAAACCCTATATAGGGTCACTATGAGTAGGAACAGACTTAGGTGACATTTAACAACAATTTATCATTTAGATAATACTAGCAGATTTAGAGGAATCCCTACATGGTGTAAATAGTTATAAGTTCAGAAACTAATGGAAATTTGAACCCACCCAGAGGTACCTGGGAAGAAATCCTTGGCAATCTACTTTCAGACAGTTAACTATTGAAAGCTGTGTGGATCACAGGTTTACTCTGACATATATAGGATTAGCTAACTTGGAAAGGATTCAACAGCAAGTGGTAATAGCAGAGTGTTGATTGAATTTAAAGGACACACCCTAAGATGCTTAATGATGGAACTAAATTTTCTCAGTCCTTAAGAAAGACTGAAGACCATTCGTACCCACTGAGTATGCTAGAAAACACAAGGAAAAAGTCTCAAACCTTTGTGACACTCTTGTGGGATACAGACTCGTGGGTCTCCGTTCTACCTGGTCGTATTTAACAGTGGAAGTCATACAATTAGAAAATCTCAGAAGAAATGTTTCCTGACTTTAGCTGAGCACAGGTGGCACAGGGATTAAGCACTGGTCTTTAATTGCAAGTTTAGTGGTCAAATCTACCAGCCATTCCTTGGGAGGAATATAAGGCTATCTGCTCCCATAAATGCTTGATAAAGTAGAGGGCCAGCGAAAAAGAGGTAGACTCCCCATTGAGATGGATTGCAAAGTGGCGGCAGTAATGGACTCAAGCATAGCAAAGATTGTGAGGTTGGCTCAGGACTGGGCCATGCTTCATTGTGTTGTGCATAAGGTCGCTATGAGTTGGTACTGACTCAATAGCAACTGATAACAACAACAACAGCTCCCATAAATATTTGCAGTCTCAGAAACCCTACTCAAAAAGTCTCTAATGAGTCCCTGTGAATCAGAATAAATTAATCGGCATTGGGTATTTTGCTGAAATGATTGATGTCACCAGCTCAAACTTGGAAGGCATTGATGTCAGCTTCAACTCACAGATAGAACTTATCCTTGTGGGTGAAGAACAAATTTCTTCAATTTATAATATAGGTTCTATACTTGGATTAATGCCTCAGACCAGCTAGAAAGGGTAACAAAGACAATGAATAAAAATAGTCATGGCGTTCTACCATACCAGACTCTGATGGTTTATGACTGGGTTTGGGAAACATTTTCTATAAAGAACCAGGTGGTAATTATCTTAGGCTTTGTGGGTCACAGGGTTTCTGACACACTTGTGAGGTTAAAATCTAAATCAGCCATAGATAATATTCACATAAAATAATGGCCCTAGTAAAAGGACCATGGGCAAGTGTTTGTTACTCTGGTATATGCAACTGGTTCAGTTGATTGTGTCCAGGATTTGGGGTGGAAGGGAGGGTGAGAAACCATGCTTTTGGCTCCTACTTTAGGATTAATAATATTTGAGTCTTGTTGCTAGAATCTTGAATAATAAAGGCTTAAGTAAAAGTGTAGCCAGAGTGTTCCTTAGAGGCCAAGATGGCTAAACTTCATCTCTTATACTTTGGACATGTTGTCAGGAGGGAACAGTCGCTGGAGAAGGATGTCATGCTGGGTAAGATGGAGGGTCAGAGAAAAGAGGGAGACCCTCAACGAGATTTCTCAGCCAGGTGGCATCATTAATGGTGTCAAGTGTGGCAGTAGTAGTGAGATTGGCCCAGGATCGGACATTGTTTCATTGTGCTGTGCATGGGGTTGCTATGAGTCAGTTCCAACTCTATGGCACCTGACGACAACAACAAAGTAAATACAACTAGATTGTATACAGCAAACTGAATGGAATTGATACTGACATCAATTCCATTTTGATAAGCTTCGTCCAAATGACCCATAGATTGGCATTCTCATGAAGAAATTCATCAGAAAGTCACATGGTGTAGAAACAAAGGGTAGATATTGTTTGTTTTAATTCTCCATGGCTCTGTCATACGTCCTTATATCTTGTGAGACTGTGGCATGTGTGCCCGTTGTTTCTATCGCTGCAAGAGTATTTTTATAGCAAACAGTCTAATGAGTAAATAGTGTTCCTTCCAAAGAAAAGGCAGGTGTATTTTCTGACCTGCTCCCTCAAAATAGGTTCTCTAAGTTCAAGGTTCCTCTTATCAATACCACCCATTGCACATGTGTGCATCAATGCTGGAAGACTTAGTGAACTCATGCCGATACCTCAGTTTGTGATTAATAAAGGCCTTCGTCTTCACCCCACAAGGATGCTTCTGCAAGTATCCATGAAGTTGCAGCAGTCTTCTTTGTTGTAAGAAGATAAAGTTTTAGAATCTAAAGAGTTCTTGAAAATCACAATGTGTAGCTATACTGTATCTAGGTCCTGGTTAGATAGAAAATAAACTTAAAAATAACAATAAGCTTTGAAAGTCTCAGTTGAAAGACTTTATAAAAAAAATCTAAAAGATATTATATATTTCGGTGTTATACATATTAAAAACCTTCATTTTAAAAATGAGTACCTCTACATATTCAATGAAATATCACTCTAATCACCAAGATGATACTTCAGGGAGTATTCAAAATATGGGTGCAATATCCACATCATAATTTTGTTTTATTGTGATGGGTGAAGTAATCCAAGAGTTATACAGATATTAATATTCCATGGAGGGCAAGAGAAAGACAAAAATATATGTATTCTGAATGAAGAAAGCTGATAACGGGGTAAAAGCAGACCATTAACTATAGGCAATGCAGAGATTTTCTTTTCTTTCAATAACCTCAAATGCAGTTATTCTGCCATTTAATATCATTATCTTTTTTCTGAGTAGACTTATGCATCATATAAATCAATTAGTTTGACTAATAGTGAATTTTCATAGTATTTGATTTTGTTCAACTTACTCAGAAGTACATTGTTCCATCTCTCTTGTCAACCTTTCGTTTCTTTCCCCTTTCTTCCATTCATCATTTCCTCAAGAACTTCTCTGAGACCTGCAATGCAAATTATTTGGTAATGTACTTCATTAGTGTAGACTTCTGCATGAAAAGAGAATGTTTTGAGAATTGAAATGTGTGACCATTCTTAGAGCCAGATTTGCTTTTTGACTGTATTAGGAATGTTAATGTCAGCTACTTGATGAGAATGAATTACATTGAACAGAATCAGCCATGATACTACAAAAAGCACTGGGACCATTATCACCAGTCTCCTAGTGTATGTCCTTGGCCAAAGCCACTCCAAATAAGATAATCTAAGTTAGGTTAGGGTGTTTTCTGTGCAAATGAAGCTTAAAAATATGTCTCCTAGCCTCTCCATGTATAAAATTACCCCTTTAAGTTATTCTTTTTTAGAACTAATACAATACCACCGAAAGTCCCTATGGAGCTTAGTGGAACTGAACAGCTGAATACATAGACTATGACCAGACAATATTTAAAAATAGAACTCTGACCTATAACATCTGTAGCAACTGGTTCAGGAAGGCAAGCCACAAACCCTGCAGCAATCAGTCCAAAATGGACCAGTCTTGATGGAAAACTACCACATTTCCTAAGTTTTGCCGTTACTTACAATTTAGGTCCAACCAGAGAAAGTCAGACCTCTCACATATGAAGCCCTGGTGGTGAAGGGGTTAAGTTTTAGGCTTCATCCTTAAGGTCAGCAGTCGGAACTCACTAAGGATTCCTGGTGTGGTGCTGTGGGTTAATGCACTGGACTGCAAAGTTGGTTTGAACCACAAGGTTGGCAGTTCAAGCTCATCAGTCACTGCTTGGAAACCCTATACAGGGTTGCTATGGGTTGGAACTGACTTGACGGTACTTATCAACAATAGTGGTTCTGCCCAGGAAACACTTTGAAGCACTTCGACTCCATCATATTGGGAGGCATTGAGTCAGAATCAACTAGATGTCACATAAAAACAACCACCACCGCTCATGTAAGGTGCCCTGCTTCTATCTAACCCACCTTCAACTTCCTCATGCCAACATACATACATGCATACTTGAAACCTTTCCTTTTCCCTCTTCTTAAGCTTTACCACTCCCCTGTCTGCCTCTGAGTCTCTGCCAAATGCCTACAGTGACTGACTACATTCCTATAGCAAACTCCAAATAAATAACCTCTGTTTATTCTTTTTTGGGTGGTTTTCATTTATTTCTGCAAAATAAATTTGTAAACTGCTGTTGTTGTTAAGTGTCTTCAAGTCTGTTCTGATTCATAGCCACCCTGTATAAAGTTTCTGAGAAGCAGCTGGTGGGTTTGAATCCCCCAACCCTGTAGTTAGCAGTCCATTGCTTAACCTACAGTGTCACACCAGGGCTCCATGTGGCTTCATAATAATACCCTTAAATACCGAGATGGATTGGCCAACTAGCAGCATCGATGGACTCAAGTGTGGCAACAGTAGTGACGCTGGACCAGGATCAGGCAGTGTCTCGTTCTGCTGTGCATAGGGTCGCTATGAGTCAGTACCGACTCGATGGCATCTAACAGCAACAAGTAATTCTATTGCTTAAGGAGCTCTGGTAGCATAGTGGTTACGAATCGAGCTGCTAATCTCAAGGTCAGCAGTTTGAAACTACCAGCTGTTCCTTGGGAGAAAGATGAGGCTTTCTGCTCCTGTAAAGGTTTACAGCCTTGGAAACCCTGTACAGGGTCGCTATAAGTTGGAACCAACTCCATGGTACTTAACAACAACAAGTGTGTTGCTATTGTGTGGCAATGAGCTTCCTACTCATTGCAATCCTTAAATACAGTGTAGAACAGACCCACAGGGTGTTCTAGGCCATAGTCTTTATGGGATTAGATTACCATGCCTTGTCTCCTATGGAGAGGCTGGTGGGTTCTAACTGTGAACGTTCTGTTAGCAGTGAAGCTAAAAATGTGGGTTATTGAGAAATTAATAAAACTCAGTCTACTTTTAGTTAGTTTGAATGTTTGTATTGCCACACATACACCAAAAAAACATATAAGACAGGAAAATGTGTTCTGGAACTAACAGTAAGTAGATAGTGACTAAGAAAGCTCTACCCGTGTTCCACTGGAGTCCTGGAATGGTGCTGTGGGCTAATGTGTCGTTAGACTGCAAAGTCATTTGAACTGCAAGGGTGGTGGTTCAAGCTCGCCAGCTGCTCTTTGGAAACCCTATTCAGGGTTGCTATGGATCAGAATCAACTCAATGGCAGTTAACAACGACAACCCACATCCCACTTGTAAATATACTCCCTTTCCCAGGTAAGAACTTTGTTCCCCTTCCCCTTATTTGAGAATGGATGTTAGAGGTGGGTGGAAGCTCACTCTCAATCACATTATTTCTGGATACTTACTATTGAGTAAAAAGTTATTGCAATCCCTTATATATATATATGCTTTTCACATTAATAATGCAGTAAATAAAAAAGATTTGTAATTTTTGAATAAGCATTGGATTGAAAGGTGGTGGTTCAAATCCATTTAGCACAAGAACTTACCTGAACTGATGAGAAGCTATTTACAGTCCCTGTGTGTTGTTGTTGTTGTTATGTGCCGTGTAGTTGGTTCCAACTCATAGCGACCCTGTACAGGGTTTCCAAGGCTGGAAATCTTTACGGGAGCAGAAAGCCTTATCTTTTTCCCGCGGAACCACTGGTAGTTTCAAACTCCTGACCTTGTGGTCTGCAGTCCAATTAGTAACCAGAATACTACCAGAGCTCCTTACAGTCCCTGTTTACTACTGTCTAATGTGGATAGTTTTGGAGTCCTGGTATGGTGCTGTGAGTTAATGCGCCAGACTGCAAAGCCATTTGAACTTCAAGGTCGGTGGTTCAAACTCACCAGTTGCTCCTTAGAAACCCTGCACAGGGTCGCTATGGGTCAGAAATGACTCTGTAGCACTTACCAACAACAATGTGAGTAGTTATAAAGATGCTGAGGCTAAACCAAAATCGGAACATTCATTCAGTTCTTTGTTGAATGTCCTGCACTGAAGTAGTACATATGGAAAATAGCGGGTGGGCAGGCAGTTTTGCTGTGATTCTGTTATTAAAAATAAAAATTATAACAACGATATAATTATTGTCATCATCATTACGAGCTACTTGTGCCCAATAATGTGCAAAGTGCTTTATCAGTGGTATCTCGTCCCTCAAGTAGATACCTGAAGAGGTTGATTTTGTCCATTTAAAACTAAATTCCTTGCTGACATAGATTGGCGTAATTTGATTTACGGACACATCTAAAAGGAAACTTGTTTTACAATAACACTTTTTAAATTACACAAAATAACTCACTTTTGTGTGATTTAAAAAATGTTCTTGTAAAATGCAGTAAAAATAACTCATCAGACAGTTCATTGTAGTGTTTTTCATGCATTCTGATTATAAAATTGTGAAAAATATTTTATTGCTAACTACCCTCCTTGTTTTTATTGGCTGATCAAACTTATTAGCTACAGTAGAAAAGAAACACATATGAATAAATTTTGTAGAGTATTTTGTTTTTTCTAGAAACTTTTTCTTCACTTTTGCCACAAAAGCTTTTAATCCATTATTTGCAGCATACATTTTATTTATGTACATTTTGACAGGTTTTAAGTTATTTTTGCCAAACTTGAAATTTATGAAGAATAAACATGTAAATATAAAAATAGATGAACATTTTTGGTAAAGTCCATCCCTGTTTTAACAATTTTCTTTAATCAGGAAAAGTGACTATTTTGGGTGCAATGTGTTCTTTTTAAATGAAGATTTTTGTTACTTATCTTTTTCTATAATATTTTTAATAGTAGCATACATTTTTATTGGGATTCTTACAACAGACTAGAAGTTAAGTCTCTTAAACATTCTTTTCAGTAGGATATTTGTGGATTCTATAAGTAATCTCTTCATAGTTGCAAAAATGGTCCACAACACTCTACTTTTCTGATGGGTTCAAAAATCTGTTGCAGTGGCCACACAGAACTCAGACACAATATTCAAAGTTACGGGGTTTATTAGAGAAGTTGTTGTTGTGAAGTGCTTTTGAGTTGGTTCTGACCTATAGTGACCCTGTATGGGGTTTCCAAGGAGCCGCCAGTGAGTTTGAACCCCCGACCTTGCAGTTCAAATGGCATTAACTCACAGCGCCACACCAGGACTCAGGGTCAGAAACGTTCTGGGCACAGTTCTTCCAGTTAGAACAGTCTCTCCTCAGATGTGCCCCACAGCAGGCCTCTTTCAGCAATGTTACAAAAGCTTTTATGGGGCTGCTGATAAATGCTCAAAGTCTGAAGGCACTCAGCTGTCACTCCACACAGATCAGCAAACCTGCCTCCGCCAATTAAGTGCCTGGAGATATCCCATTTTGTAAGCAAGTCTTTGGACTGCTGCCCAAAGTCACTCAAGCTCCATGGATGGACTGGGAAGCCTGCTGCTGTCTTGTGCTCTGGCTCTTGGTTCAGCGCTTCTCCTGTTTAACTCCTCCGGTGTCACAACTTTCTGTCTATGGTTTAAGAAGGTTCGATGGGTCCAAAGACACACTAATGTTGGATGTTCTTATTTGATGACAGTGATATCTATGACCCCTTGCTTCTGAGATGGCTCATTCTCTACACCTTAGAGTTCTAAGTTTTTACAGTCAGCCCTGTTAACAGTCACTCACCTTCTCTTATCCAGAATCATCAGCAAAAAGTTATTTGGTAAAATTTATAAAGATGCCATCAGATAAGTACTCGACCTCAAGGTCAGTTTGAACAGTAAGATTGGTAGTTCAAACTCACCAGCCACTCTTTTGAAACACTAAGGTCAGTATGAGTCACAACCAACTCGACAGCCCTTAACAACAATAACATGGCTTGAAGAAACATTAAATAATTCACTACATCACAAGAGTATAAGTCAGAAATGTGAAAAACTCACCTCAACCTATTACAGAAATATCCAGAGGCTAGAAAGAAAGAATTTGGCATAATTGCATGTTGGGTCACAGCTAGAAACTCGGAGATAGTAAAAAAACCAGTGGCAGTGTGAGCTGACTGATGGGAACCAAAATGTTTGTTCTCCAAAATGGTTAATGATCTTACAGTAGAAGCAAATAGTTGTTGTGAAGTGCCATCAAGTCGATTCCAACCCATAGCAACCCTGTATAAGTTTCCCAAGGAGCAGCTCGTGAGCTTGAACCACTGGCCTTGCAGTTAAAATGATGTTGCCATCTGGCGCATTAACCCACAGCACCACACCAGGACTCCAGGCAAATAACACCTGGATATAAATGTCTGCTGAAAAATATTGATTGATTTAAATCATCATGTTGTTGCTAAGTGCAGGCAAGTCAGTTCTGACTCCTAGGGACCCTTTATAGGGTTTCTGAGGAGGAGATAGTGGATTTGAATCACTGACCTTTCAGTTCAAACTGACCTTGAAGTCCAGTGCTTATCCTACAGTGCCACACAAAGACTCCCAAATTTTATCCCCAATTATAGCTCCCAAGTTTAAGTACTGGAATGAAAAGGGTATGTAGCTAAAGAGCATTGTTAGTTCTCCAAAGAGTTTGGCATTCAGTTACCTGACCAGGGTGTTTATCAAGGTTTCATCCAGCTGGTAAATTACTAACTCTTTGAATTTCAGGTTCTTCAACTATTAAACAGATTAGGCAACAAAGCAGAAAAGTCCCTTTTAGCTAAAACATTCAGATGTATGAATAATAATCCTATCATTATTCTAACCCAATTAGTATAGTTACTATAATAGTTTTAAATCTGATTATCAATAAAGTCATTTTATTTTAAAGTGCATTTAAGAATTAACAAACAAAAGTAGAAATGCAGCTTCAATTGATTTTCTAGTGAGGAATATAAAGTAGGTTGTTGCGCCATCTGCTGGTATGTATGCGGCTTTCTAATTGGATGACTGAAATTTTCTAGTTCTCCATGTTTCCTGATGTATTTTATTCCCCCCACCTGAAGTGCAGAGAGAAGTCAGTGCACTCCCAAACATGTAGCTGGTACCCATTCGACCTACCTTGGATAGCTAGGGTTGAGCTGACCAGAACCTGACAAGATGTTGATAAAGATGTTTGATAATGTGAGCGAGTGTCAATTGCTGCAATTTGTTGTACTGGACTATTGTTTATGCATGCAGTTTAACATTTCAATCAGAATGGAAGATTCTTCATATCAAGGAACATCCACAGTGTACTGGGTTGATAGGGATGGCCAATTTAGATATTGACTATCAAAAAATGGGAGGTTTGAACTGTAAGGTTGCTGGTTCAAACTCACTAGCTGCACCTTGGACACCCTATACATGATCGCTATGAGTCGGAACAGACTCGACAGCACCTAACAACAACTAACAACAACTTGTTGACCTAGACAAGAAGCCGTGGTGGTGTTGTGGTTTTATGTTGAGCCGCTAAGTCTAAGATCAGCAGTTTGAATCCACTTAGTCAGTCCACAGGAGAAAGATGAAAGTTTCTGCTCCCAGAAAAGATTTACAGTCTCAGAAACCCTAGGGAGCAATTCCGCTGTGTCTTTGAGGGTCATTATGAGTCTTTTTCTACTAGACAGCAGTATTGTTGTTTTTAAGTGTCGTGGAGTTGATTCCAACCCGGTATAGGGTTTCGGAGGAGCAGCTGGTGACCTTGAACCACGGAGCTTGCAGTTCAAATGGCTTTGCAGGTTGGCTCATTAACCCACAGCTCCACACCAGGACTCCAGGTTTTGGGGGTAGATTAACCTAGAAAGCTTTCATGTGTTCCCTGATCTCCATGTAAAGGAATGATAAATTCTAAGATATTACTATGGTCTAAAAATAATATAAAATTGTGAGCTTTAATTCATATAGTTTTGTCACAATTCTAGTACTGATATGTATACTTTAAAAATAGTAGGTCTAAATTGAGTTTGACAGTGCAAATAAATGGGGCATTTGCATTTTTATTTGCTATCTAGTTATTTGCAAAACATTCATCATCTGAACACTAACATTATAGTATCTAAAATAAGATCCCTTCACCATCGCCTAACTCCCCCCAGAAAGCTAAAGGCTGCAAAATAAAGTGGCTTCCATGGTTACCATAATTTAGCTCTGTTTCTTTCCATATGCATAATAACAGGGTCTTTCCTAAAATGACACTTCATAATGTGTCATACATATGCATGACTTCAATGTGCCAAAGAATAGGAAACAATGTGTGTAGTTTTGTCAAAGGAATCATTTGATTCAAAGTTATAGTGAATAAAGCTGTGTTAATGAGAAAAGAACAAAGAAAAATGCCCCCCCCCCCTTTTTTTTTAAAGTACTTTTAATAGACTTCTCAAAGGAATAAATGGAGGAAACCTCCTGTATTCAACTATTAAAAAAGTTCCCTCCATTATGTCTCCACAATCTAGGTGCATTTGAAGATGTTCTAATTAAGTTTCTAGATTCAGAGAGACATTTGTCTCATGTAGAGTAAATAAAAAGGTAATACAGTTTCAGTGATTCATTTTTATGGTTCTATATTGAATATCTTCTCCACTGTAATCTTTCTATTATACTTCATATAAGGCAGAACTTGCAAAACTCCTTCGAAACTCTCTAGTTTAGGTGTATAGTGGATACTATATATACTCTACCGAACACAACTCTTTTCTGACACACATGAAGTGTCATGAATAGAACTCAGGTTGAAGGCAACTGGTATTTGAATGTTCTAGGCCTTTTCCTTCCTAGGGCTAGTTTCCATGATTCCTGAATTTACAGAAGAAGACACTTAAATATCAGAACAATCAAATGTGATTTTCAATCTAGAATTTAGGTTGCAGGTTTGAATATGTTTCTTGTTTGGGGACTTTCATAAATTGTATGGGGTATATTTGATTGACTTAGATATTAAAAAGGGCAAATATTTATGAAGTTGATGAGCACTGATCTTTTCAAAGGAAAGTCCTGCTGGTCCTCGATCTCATTTTGCTTAATATACTAGGGTTTGGAAATAACATGAATGAAATGTTAGAAAGAAACATAATTGAATTCAACTAGTGAATGCATAAGCCATGCCTGATTAAATAAGACACTAAGAGTACACCAGAAACTCATTGTCCTAACTCAGTTATTCCATAGGGCTTTCAAAGAGCCCTAGACAAGGGGAATACTGGAAATGCCAGGTTTTAGCATGGCAAATTTGGGAAGTCCTGGTATGGCGCTGTGGGTTAATGCACTGGACATCAAAGTTGGCTCGAACCACAAGGTTGGCGGTTCAAGTTCACCAGCTGCTCCTCAGAAACCCTATACAGGGTCACTATTGGTCTTAACCAACTCGATGGCACAGTACAACAACAGCAATCCACAAAAAGGAATATTCAACTTAAAATTCTATCAGAGTTAGAAATGTGAATGTTCTATAGATATTTCTGCAAAGATGTGGTCTTCAGTGATCTTTACAAGTTGTCAAACAGCATGTATCAAATAATTGCAAATCCATCCTATGTCAATATACAGAATTTTTCCTATAAACTTTATAATGTATAAAATCAATGTGAATTTCTCCATCTCATCAGACACCAACTCTGATTTCTGTTTATCTTCCTTAAGAGACAGAATTGGCAATGCTACCACAGGAAAATAGAACAATCACTGCTACTGCTTTCTGTTTTTAATTTTTAGCGTGGAAACAATAATGTGATTAGAAATTAAAGCTATTTTTATATTTTTAAAAATTAAAATACTAAATCACTTATATATAGCTTTATACACACACATAAGCAAAACAGATTTTATTTTATCCTCAATACAATTTGCTTTCACCATTTTGGAAATTAGCTTGGTCCTGGATGTTTCAAAAGCTTCCTAAACAGATCACAAAGAATTCAGATAATTATAAAAGGTTTTTTGTACTAAAGTAACTTTTGCAAATCAATATAGAATTGCTAGATGACCTGAAAGAGGTTACAGACCAGAAAAGCCATTTATTTTGGTGGAATCTCAAGAAAAATACTTAAGAAAACAATGTGCCTTTAATGTCTTCTTGAGAAATCAACAGATCATTTGTACAACAGCAAATGGAACATTCAGGAGAAGTGAGTTATATTGTTGTTCAAGTAATAATAACTCTGGAATTTGCTTTGGCAAGCATAGATTTCATAGTTTATCTCTTTAGTAACAATATTTATTTTAATTCTTTAAAATCTAAGAACTAGTAGTAAATGATATACAGCATGTTACACATTCTACAAAGTTGAATATTCTAATATTATCTAGAAGTTTTGGAAATGTAAATCTCAAACTGATATATTAGTAAAAGTCACCCCTTTTGAATAAGCTCTAGTCATATATTAATCCAAATGAAGATATACTTTATTTTTAATGTGATTGCTTTAAAGAATTACAATATACTCAAGAATAATAGAGGTTACAATATAAAGGCTAAAAATGTAGAAAATAAAATTTGTTTTAATGCCAGCAGCACTGTCTCCTAAACTTCAGAATAATAAAGATGCCCCTAACTCAAGATGGACTCCTGGTGTGGCAATGTAGGATCAGCACTGGACTGAGAGCAACAAGGTCAGCAGTTCAAACATACCAACTGCTCCTTGGAAACCCTATACATGGTCGCTATGAGTTGGGACCAATTCAGTGGCCCTTAACAGCAACAAGAAGCCAAAGATGCTAAGTTATGTTTAAATCGGTTGGTTTTCAGTTTTGCCTATGTACTAGTTATAAAAATGGAAGCCACATGGAAAAAATAATTTTAAAAATGTATTAAAAGCTATATTTTTATCCTTATGTTCATATTTCAAGAAATTAAGTATATTTAATGCTCTGTTGGATAAATTACAACCTGCCTAAGCCATAAGGAAATTCACTGAATGAAATTGCTTCCCATATTAATATTGATATTTAAAGTCCCTTAAATGTTACTTGGAGTCCTGGTGTGGCACTGTGTGGGTTAATGTGCTGGATTGCAAAATCAGTTTGAACTGCAAGGTTGGTGGTTCAAGTTCACCAGCCACTCCTTGGGAACCCTGTACAGGGTCACTATGGTTCAGAACCAACTCAATGTCACTTAACAACAACAACAACAACATAATATTATTTGGCCTTTATATTTTAAGATATAAAAATCCTCTGCCTGGTTTTGGAATTAAATCCAGTGCGGCAAGCATGTTGGTAGGAACATAATCAAATTCTTTAAAAACACTTTTTTTTTCTGTTTCTTTTTTTAAGTTTCCTGTTGGCCTGTCACATTGTGTTCCCACATCCTTTTAAAACCATATGGGGAAGTAATGAAGTGTACCTCAGATATGCAGCATTTGCAGACTGACTGAAGAGAATATTGTAAGCTTATTATCATTTGTTCATATTGTAAGTTCATTATCAATAAGCTCATGGAAAATTTCCATTATCTTTTAATGAAATTAAAAGATATTTTATTCTATTTTTATTTTACCACAAATATTGTGGAGACCCCTCATATATTAATTCATCTTTAGGGCAAGGAACAGCATCAGAACACAGAAAACACCCATGAAAAAGGACAGAGGATAATAGTCAGTTTCACAGTTTCAGTTTTCAGAAACAAACACACTAAAGAAGTCAGACCTTAAAATACAAAATAGTAGCACTATTTTTGGTAATTTTTAAACAAAAGAAAGCTCCCTGGAATAAAATGTGAAGGACTTCACTTTCAATATTTTGTTTTTCTTTAGCACTAAATGTTGCTCATGTAGCAATAGTGGCAGAAAAAAAGGACTAAGAGCTTTCAGCAGAACACATTAATATTGCCTTTCAAAGATCTCCTTCCCAGTTATTCCAAGATAATGTAAATATACACTTGAGGGTTTAGCTCCATCTACAGGAAGCAAGATATAAAACACACTCATTGTAAAGAGGAAGTTCTCTCTGCAGACAGCCATTTAGATAACATTGTTTTTGGGTTCTTATAAATGATGCTTCTGATTGAGAACTTTCCAGAAAAGAAAATAGGTTATATACAGCAGGTAACATGTTTGTGATGAATCCATTATTGGGGATATAAATCAGTGTAAACATTTCCTTTTCTTTACATATTGAAAACAAAACCAAAACAAAAAAGTCTCAATTGCAGTCCACCTACAGCAAAAAGTAGACATCCTTACACAGGTCTTAAGAAAATTTTGTCATTTTAGATGTCCTTGAACTTCTTTTCATACTCATATGAAGCAATTAAATATACTATGGCTTGGGTCAGGCACACCTTAATCTTCAAACTGTTAATCTTTGCTCCTTAAAGAGGCCTTTGTGGTACTTTTGCCTAATGTAATATGCCCTTTAATTTCTAGACTGATGCTTCCATGAGCACTGATTTTAAATCTAAGCAAAATGAAGTCTTTGACAACTTCAACTTTGTCTTCCTTTATCCTGATATTATTATCTGTCCAGTTGTAAGGATTTTTGTTTTCTTTACATAGAAGTGCAATTCATACCAAGGGGTGTAGTCCATGATCTTAATCAGTGAGTATTTTAAGTCCTCTTAGCTTCCAGCAAGCAAGGGTATATCATCTGCATATGTTGCTATTGTTAAGTATCATCAGGTTGGTTTGAGTTACAGCGACCCTGCATAGGGTTTCCAAGGAGTGGCTGGTAAGTTTGAACCACCGACCTTGCGGTTCAAACCACCCTTGTGGTCCAGTGCATTAGCCTTCAGCGACACACCAGGACTCCATAGAGCAGATTGTTAATGATACCACATTATTTTTTACATAATTCAGCTTCTCCAATTATTTGCTCAGCTTACAGATTGAATAAATATGGTGAAAGGATACATCCCTGGCACACACCTTTAATGATAATAAACCATTCAGTATCCACTTGTTCTATTCTAAAGACTGCCTCTTGGTCTATGTACATGAGCACAATTAAACGTTCTGGAATATCCATTTTGTCAATGTTATCTGTAGTTTGTTATGATCCACATGGCTGAATGCCTTTATATAGTCAATAAGGCACAAGTAAACATCTACCTGGTATTCTCTGCTTTCTGCTAAGATCCATCTGATGTCAACAGTGATATCCCTAGTTTTACATCATCTTCTGAATCAGGCTTGACTTTCTGGAAGCTTCTGTTGACATATTACTACAACTGTTTCTGAATTATCCTCAGCAAAATTTTATTTGCATGTAATATAAATGATACTGCAAAATGGTTTCCACATTTCATTGGGTTACTTCTCTTTGGATTGGGTACAAATATGGATGTCTTCCAATTGGTTGGCCAGGTTGTTGTTTTCCAAATTTCTTGGCATAGATAAGTGACCACCTACAGGGCAACACCAGTTTGTTGAAAGATTTCAATTTGTATTCTGTCAATATCTGGAGGCTTGCTTTTTACCAAAGCTTTCAGTGCAGCTTGACCTCTTCCTTCAGTATCATTGGTCCTTGATCATGTGCTAAATCTTGACATGGTTAAACACTGACCATTTCTTTCTAGTACAGTGACTTTGTGTATTCCTTCCATCTTATTTTGATGCTCTGCATCATGCAATATTTTGCCCATGATGTTGTTGTTAACTGCCATCAAATCTGTTCCAACTTATAGTGGCCCTATGACCTTTTTGGTATTGTAAGTTGAGGCTTGAAGTTTTTCTTCAGTCCTTTCAGCTTGAAAAATGCTGACCTTGTTTTTCCCTTTTGATTTTCTTATTCCAGGTCTTTGTACATTTCCTTCTAATACTTGTCTTTGTCTTCTCAAGTTGCCCTTTGAAATTTTCTGTTCCACTCTTCTACTTCCTCATTCCTTCCATTTACTTCAGCTTCTCTATGCTCAAGAGCAAGTTTCAAAGTCTCTCCTGACATCCTTTTGTTTTTTTTTTCTTTCTTTCTTGTCTTTTTGATCACCTTTTGATTTCTTCCTGTATGATGGTCTCTATGTTATACCACATTGCTTCTGATCTTCAGTCATTAGTGATAATTACTGCACCAAATCTAATCTTGAGATGGTCTCTAAATTCAGATGGGATATATTCAAGGTCATATTTTGACCCTGGTGAAACTCTTTTAATTTTCTTCCGTTTCAAGCTGAACTTGTATATGAACTGTTGATACTCTGTTCCATAGTCAGATCTGGCCTTTGATTGATGATATTGAGCTTTTCCATTATCTCTTCCCACAGATATAGTCATTTGATTGCTGTGTATTATATCTATTGAGGTCCAGGTGTTGAGTAATCTTTTATGCTGTTTAGAAAGGCATTTGCAATGAATAATCACTGGTCTTACAAAATTCTGCCATGTGATCTCCAACATCATTTTTATCACCAAGACCATGTTTTGCAACTACTGACTCTTTTCTCTTTGTTTCCAACATTCTCATTCCATTCACCAGTAATTATCAATGCACCTTGATTGTATGGTTGATTAATTTCAGAATACAGAAGTTGGTAGAATTCTTCAGTTTCATCATCACTGACTTTAGTGACTGATGTGTAAATTAGAATAGTAGTCATATTAATTGGTCTTCCTTGTAAGTGTATGGGGTATTATCTTATTACACACAGCATTGTACTTCAAGATAGATCTTGAGATGTGCGTTTTCACAATGAATATGGCACCATTTCTCTTTAAATTGTTGTTACCAGCATAGTAAACCATACAATTGTCAGATGCAAAAAGACAGTCCAATTCAATTTAGTAATGCCTGGGATATCAATATTTTTGCATCCTATTTCAGTTTTAATGACTTCTAATTTCTAGAGGCCCATATTTCATACATTCCATGTGCAGATTATTAATGGGTGTTGGCAGCTGTTTCTTCTCATTTTGAGTTGTGTGCCCTGATCAGCAAATGAAGGTCCTTAAACTTTGCTCTAGTCTATATCATTATAATCACCTCTACTTTGAGTAGGTTGTTCTTCCCCATTCATACTTTGCATGCCTTCCAAACTGAGTGACTCATCTTCTGGCAACATATCTGACAATTTCTTTTGGTATTCAGAACATTTCTATCTTATAGCACTATTTCTGACAATGTTCCTCTGCTATTCATAAGGTTTCCATTCAGAAGTAAATACCATAGACTGTCAGAAGAGCAAACATACCTGTCTTGGAAGAAGAGCAACTAGAATGCTCCTTAGAAATGAGAATGGTGAGAGTTCATCAGGTGGAACCAATCAGAACATCATGCTTGTTAAAGTGGAGAGTCCATGAGATGTATTGACACATGGCAGCAACAATGGACTCAAACATAACAACAGTTGTGAGGCTGGCACAGGACAAGGCAGTGTTTCATTCTGTTGTGCTGTGTAAGGTCACTATGAGTCAACACCAACTTGACAGCCCCTAACCGCAAAGTCTCTTTTATTCTGGTTCCTGTTCCTTAAGTATGGCATATTCTCTTGCTACCCATTGAAGCAAAGTCCTGGTGTGGCGCTGCTGGTTAATGCGCTGGCCTGCAAAGTCAGTTTGAACCACAGGGTCAGTGGTTCAAGCTCACTAGCTGCTCCCTGGAAACCCTATACAGGGTCACTATGGTTCAGAACCAACTTGACAGCACTTAACAACAACAACAACAACAACCCACTGAGGCAGACATTATAGCTGTGGATTTTCTTAAATCGCTTCTTTCCTGTACTGAACCTGACTATGAGATTGCCAGAATTACAAATGATAAGTAGCCTTAACTCCCATTTCTCACCACTCACAGTTATGTTTCCATAGGCATACACACAAGAAGCTCTGATAGCGTAGTGGTTACGAATTGGGCTGTGAACCTCAAGGGTCAGCAGTTCGAAACTACCAGCTGTTCCACGGGAGAAAGATGATGCTTTCTGCTCCCGTAAAGATTTACAGCCTCAGAAACCCTGTACAGGGTCGCTATGAGTTGGAACCAACTCCACGGCACATAACAACAACAATAATAACACATAAAACAGGATGACTGCCTTCGCAAGAGTTCAGCATTTGCCTTGCTCTAGAACTAGTTTCTCAACCTGACAAGCAAAACCCTGGAGTCAGATCAGATACACAAATCAAATTTCTCCTTTTTAAGATCTTTTTTTTCTCACAGAGACTACCGTTTTAACCATCCCTCTCTGAAAGTTACACAAATTACCTGAGCTCATTGGATCTGTCAAAGTGCTTTTGAACTTCAAGTAAGAATGGTTCTAAGGAAGAGTAGCTCCAGGTTTCATAGCTTTTAAAGAACACATGATTTTAGGGCTCCTCCTTAAAAAAGAAAGAAGGATGTGAAAATATGAGTAAGTGCATATTTATTTAGAAAGAGAATACATGTGTGAATCAATTAATTTTTAAAACTTGATAAATGCTATAAATATCCCATATTGTTGTTGTTGTTGTTGTGTGCCATCCAGTCAGTTCCAATTCATAGTGACCTAGTATATCAGGCGTGCGGAGCGTCCAGCCAGAGGGTCGTATAAGGTCCACAAAATCATTTGGTCTGGCCCTGCCAAGACAACTGTAGTTCCAGCCATCAGAGTGTTGTTAAGTGCCATCTAGTCAGTTCTGACCCATAGCTACCCTGTCTATGGTTTCCAGGGAGCAGCTGGTTAGGGGTGGATTAACCAAATGTTTGATCAAATATGTGTTGTTTTTAAGTGCCATCAAGTCAGTTCTGACCCATAGTGACCCTGTCTAGGATTTCCGAGGAGCAGCTGGTGACCTTGAGCCACCAACCTTGCAGTTCAAGCAGACTTTGCAGTCCAGCGCATTAACCCATGGCCCCACACCAGGACTCCAGATCAAATATAGCAGGCTAATTTTTAGATAGATAATTTTGTATAGCCGTAAATGGTGTTATAAATATCCAAATGGCCCTTAGCGGAAAAATGATTCCCTACCCCTGCTGTATAGGATTTCCAAAAGCAGCTATTGGATTTGAACTGCAGAGTTTGTGGTTACCAGTCCTGTGCTTATCCCATGGTGTCACACTAGGGCTCAACATCACACAGAGAAATAGAAAAATATTATGTGTATTAATTAGCCACTGTCGTAGGGGAAAAAGACGCAGTGTATTTTATACAGATCATTTTATTATGTTTTAAACAGGACCAAGACATATTATCTAGATGAGGAAGATAATCAGCATGAGAACATAACAGTATCCAAAGCGTTCAGATCATGTGGCTAATTATAGAAAACAAAGGAAATCGTCACAAAAGCATGATTGACAGCAGATCAGTTCATCACTGTCACACGCTGGACTATGGTCTATATGTATCCCAAAAGGACTATGACTGAGATACCTACATAACGGCAGATTAGAAAAGTTTACAGAATTGGTTCTGAGGCCCTCTGATTATTTGAATACTTCATACCCATAGCCATCAAGTCAAATCTGACTCATAGCAACCTGTATAAGTTTTCTGAGATTGTAAATCTTTACAGGAGCATTCAGCCTCATCTTTCTCCCTTGGACCTCTGGTTAGCAGTCCAGTGATTCTCTTCCAGCACTATCAGGCTGGCTAGGCAAGTTGTAATCTACTTTCAAACACATTCTGCCTGAGGGCAAAGCTTTATGCACTGTCAATTAATGATCAGAAAGAATTCAAATGGAAACTGAGTTCATGTCAAGACTGAAAATTGAGCTAAAGTTATTTAACTTTTCCTATAAACCGCAGCATAGAGCAAGCCAAGTACTTACAATTTAAGCTCTAATCATTTTAAGCTCTAAAATTTACAATTTAAGCTCTAATAGCAACATTAAAAAGTAAAACAAATACCAAAACGTAGTCAAAAGCAATGAACTGACATACGATAGAATGAATGTAAAACTAATATTCTCCCATGTAAACTATCATATAATTCACAATAAATCATTTAAAAACAAAAACAAAAAAAACGTAGTAAAAGATTGTGTCAACTCTGTTAATATGACTGTTTTTCCTGCATTTTAAACTGTATCCTCTGTGGTTATCTCTTAAAATTACATTGGCAATTCAGCATTTCCTGAGCATGGTTGGCCAGGATTTGAGAGTTTGTTAGTGAAAGTTTTGAAAACTTTGTGGCATCTTCATGACTAATTGTTCACAATTGAATGCAATGTTTTAGGATTGCTGTCACACAAAGAGAGATTATGTCACATATGAGCTGTAAGATTGCAGCGCATTTCTGGTTTTGTTTATTTGGGGGGTTTTGTACTGATTAATTGTAAATACTTGCTATTAGCACTCTTTGCTCTATCTTATGTATTATTTGAATATTCTGTAAAAATTAATCTGAAATTGTTGTTGTTGTTGTTGTTAAGTGCCGTTGAGTCGGTTCCGACCCATAGTGACACTGCACAGGGTTTCCGAGGGTGTAAATCTTTACGGGAGTAGAAAGCCTCATCTTTCTCCTGCGGAGTGTCTGGTAGTTTCGAACCACTGACCTTAAGGTTCACAGCCTGATTTGTAACCATTACGCTACCAGAGCTCCTTTTTAAGGGATACAAAAAAGCAAGCCAACCGTGATAGTCAGATGCATAATTGTGTAATCAAAGCCCTCTTGTAGTACTTGCTGTCTTGTGGGAACACTTATTTTTGCAGATACTTTTTGTGTGCATTCTGCTTTCTCTGGAATCAAGAAGTTGTCAGAACAAGAAAGATGCCTAGCTTTCAGGATTCAAAAGCAGGCAAAATCACATCTTGACAAATTTAGGATTTTTGAGATTTACATGACATCTGATTTTTTTCTACAACCATCTATTGCAGGCAGTTCCATTAAAAAGGAAAATATTTTATGCTACACTACTGAGCATATTCCTCACAGTAGAATTAGACTTACTTAGTAAGCTAGACTTATCATCCATGAGAATGCATCTTTTTATGTCTATTTTATTAATCTGCTGACAGAGGCTAACTTCTAGCTGTATGCATCTTAAACCTATCTTCATCAGCGCTCACCGCTTCTTGCCAGTGCTGGAGACTTTGAACCATACTTTTCTTGATATCTCTT
This sequence comes from Chrysochloris asiatica, assembly GCF_000296735.1. Taxonomy (NCBI): domain Eukaryota; kingdom Metazoa; phylum Chordata; class Mammalia; order Afrosoricida; family Chrysochloridae; genus Chrysochloris; species Chrysochloris asiatica. The sequence continues at coordinate 1,475,201 of NW_006408682.1, forward strand.
CTAGACTTGACTCTTGACATCAAAATGCAGATGGATTGTAACAGTGATAACAACATTCTTAACAGTCTTTTCCACAGCAGGGGACTTAGGAATTGCTTAACTCTCCACAAAAGTGACTATGAATTACATAAGCATCTCTCAATAGATAAAATTACATAAATCCATGACTTAATGTCCCCTTAGTCTAATCCTCAAAATACCCATAGTCACTCCAATATTACTCCAAGGGAAGTTGCTAGAGAAGAAGTAAATACGGAAAAAGACAGTGATCTCTTACTTTTACAATTTAAGGACATATATTACTATAGGAAAATATTGATGGAGCTTCTCTTAAGGCTGTGGAAAATTCTGTGCAAGCAGGATTCTCTGAATCTTAAGTGTCAGGTAGCCTGTCTTTGGTGAGAGGTTATAACTCCCTGACTCCCAGAAAACATTATGGCCTCTTTGGATACTCACCTACCCAATATGACAATGCTGCTGGACTTGATCCCAAGATGAAAGGAATAAGGAAGGAGAGCCAAGCCCTGTCTTGTTTCCTTATTCATAGTGAATGACAAAGAGGATTTGTTTCTATCTCAGCAAGAATCAAACACTCAATGATGATATGTAGACACACAAAAAATACAAATAAAGTAATCCGCTGTCCTTAAAATATCTTGTTTAATCTTAACCGCATCAAGAATTAGCATCTTGCTGGCAGTGTACTTAACTAAGCTAGGACCATATCATAGAATTTTCTCTAAGACTATTAAGTACAGGGATAACACTGCCACTTCCCTGTAAAAATGGTATGGAGTCTTAGTTTCTAGAGAGCAAATGCAACATTTTTATCATTGAGTAACCTAACTCTCAAATTAGTTTTAAAATGCTATAATTGTAAAGAGTTACTATCTCATTTATACATCCAATGTTCAGATCTAAATTAATCACAGCATCTCAAAATAAAGAAACTACATTTGGACCAATTCTACTAACACTGATGACTAGGTACTATCCTCAAACTTGCGTGACTGAAATTATACTAAACAGAACATTTTATCCCAGGACAAGGAGAGGGTTGCTACAAATCTCTAGACTAGGGATCATAAACTTCTCAAATTGCGTAAATTGGAAACAGTCTTCGTCATGTTCTCATTACTTATGCATGAATGATTGAGTAAAATTAGTATAAGTTTCTGTTTTATTAAATAATGGATGTCATGAGTTTAGAAATCAGCTTCATAACATTCCTAAGCAAATATATTGTAGGCATAATGTTTAAATGTAGTAAATTAAATACAGGCTCACCTGTGTATACTGTTTCTGGAAACTCTACGTAAGTGTATAAACGCACAAAAGCAAAATGAATGACGGGAGAGGTATCAGTGAGTCATACAGACAGCAGTAAGTTATTGTTAAGTGCCATCACATTGATTTGGACTCATAGTCAACCCTGTATAGGGTTTCCAAGGAGCAACTGGGTTTGAACTGGGTTTGATGGGTTTGAACTGCTGACCTTGTGGTTCACAGTCCATTGCTAACCTTACAGCACCACACCCGGAGTCCAATCATCAGAATTGCTATCAAGTATTGTCAAGTCAGTTCCAAATCATAGTGACCCTGTATAAGGTTTCTGAAGAGCAGCTGGGAGTTAGAACCACTGACCTCGTAGTTCAAACTAAAATCATGATCTAGTTGATTATTCCATAGCACCGCACCAGAGCTCCAATTTTCAGAGTTGTTGTTAAGTACCATAGAGTCGGGTCAGACTCATAGTGACCCTGCACAATTTCCGACGCTGCAAATCTTTATGGGCGCAGAAAGCCTTATTTTTCTGCTGCGGGACAGCTAATAGTTTCGAACGGCTGACCTTGAGGTTAAAAACCCAATTCGTTACCGCTATGCTACCAGAAGAAGCTGAATTCCAATGGGATTCTCCAAAGAGCATGATAACGAACAACAAAAAGAAGTACAAAGTACTACCCAACAAGTTACCATTTAAGTGGACTCTGATTCACGATGACCTCACATGTATCAGAGTAGAATTGTGCTCCATAGAGTTTTCAGTGACTGATTTTTTTGGGAATAGATCATCAGATCTTTCTTCTGAGGTACTTCTGGGTAGACTCAAACCTACAAAATTTTGGTTAGCTTTGAGCACTTAACTTTTGTGAAGTGTCATTGAATCAGTTTCAACTCATAGTGACCCTGTATAAGGTTTTCAAGGAGTGGCTAGTGGGCTTGAACCACCAACCTTGTCGTTATCAGTCTAGTGCTTTTCCTACAGCACTACATCAGGACTGTTTATAGAAGCTCAAAAACAAAGGAATTGAGGGATAGCTTGAATACAGAGTGATTAGATGTCTGGGATTCTTTTTTATTCTTTAGGACTTAGTAATCAAAGCAGCTTGTAATTTACAATAGAGAGTGGTAGTTAGATATTAAAATAAAACTAGGAGAAAAGTGAAAATTGCACCATGATCAATGTGATCTTCCTCTTTCCCCTGAATGGTTTCCAAAAAATTGAAAGGGGATCATAAAGTCTTCAACCTATATTTGTCTCAAGAGAAACTGGTCTCAAAGATGAAAAACATTAAAAGATCTGTAATAGTTGAGGCTTTGTGTCATCTTACCTGGGCCAGGATTCTCAGTTTAGCAGTTAAAAAGTAGCAAGCCACCATTATGAGATATAATAAAATATTATCACTTCCATGAAGAAATCTGCTATAAGCAGCCAAGCAAGTTTCCTCAAGGGTATGACCTGCAATAACTTGTATCTTACAAGAGCTAAAAGGAGAAAAAGTAAACAGAGGAGAAACCTACTACCACCACCAAGAAAGAAGAGCTAGCATTAGATGGACCAGGGGCCCCTGCACTGTGACTCTGCTATATTCAGGGGAAGATTGATGCCAACACTCAATGCATTCTCCCAGGATGTTGGACCTACAAATGCTAACAGAAAAAAGTCTTCCCCTGAGCTGGCACTCTGAATTTGGGTTTCTAGCCTCCTAACTGTGAAGCCATACGTTTCATCCCATACTAAGAAACAGGAAATAGGAAGGCATTAAAATACTCAACAGCTACCTAGTAGTGTTTTGTTGTTGTTGTTAGGAGCCATCAAGTCTGTACCGACTCATACTGACTTATGCATAACAGAACAAAACACTGCCTAACCCTGAACCAACCTTACAATCGTTACTATGCTTGAGTCCATTGCTGTTCCCACTGTACCAGTCCAACTCATTGGATGGCTTCCTCTTTTGTGATGACCCTCCACTTTACCAAGCATGATATCTTTATTCAGGGACTGGTTCCTTTTGATAATATGTCCCAAGTATGGAAGACAACGTCTGGCCAACCTGGCTTCTAAGTAGTGTTTTTGCTAAACTTTGTACAACACAGATTTGTTTGTTCTACTCCAACACTGTAACTCAAATATATCAATTCTTCTATGGTCTTCCTTATTCATTGTTCAACTTTTACATTTTTATGAGGCAATTGAAAATGCCATGGTTTGGGGCAAGTATATCTTACTCCTCAAACTGATATCCTTGCTCTTCAACACTATAAAGAGGTCTTGTGCAACAGATTTTCCAGATGCAATTATGTTGTTGGATTTCTTGAATGATGCTTCCATGAATGTTGATGGTTGATGTGAGCAAAATGAAGTCTTTGGTAACCTCAATCTTTTCTACATTTGTGTGGATAAAGTGTATTGGTCCAGTGGTGAGGATTTTTGTTTTCTTTACATTGAGGTGCAACCCATACTGAAGTTTTCATCACTAAGTATTTTGAGTCCTCTTCACTTTCAGCAATCAAGGTTGTATTTATGTATGTTGTAGGTTGTTAATGAGTCTTTTTCTGTTTTTCTTCATATAATCCAGCTTCTCATAATATTTGCTCAGCATGCAGATTGAGTAAGTGTGGTGAAATACTACAACCCTTTGCTAATTTTAAACCATTCAGTGTTCTCTTGTTCTCTTTGAACAACTGTCTTTTTGTCTATGTACAGGTTCCTAATGAGCACAATTAATTATTCCAGAATTCTCATTCTCTGCAATGTTGTCCATAGTTTGTCATGATCCATACAATAAAAAGCCTCCGTGTAGTCAGGAAAGCACAGACAAACATCTTTCTGGTATTCTTTGCTGTCAGCCTAGAATCCATCTAATGTCAGAAATGTCATCCCTCGTTCTACATCCTGGTGTGAATCTGGCTCAAATCTCTGGCAGTTCCCTATCAATGTACTGTTGTAGCCATTTTTTTTTTTTAATGTTTTATTGTGAATGATATGATAGTTTACATGGGAGAACATTAGCTTTACATTCATTCTATTGTATATCGTTTCATTGCCATGGTTACAATTCCCTCCATGCATCATCAACCAAGCAAAGGGTATACCCTGCAAATCTGCCCCCTATACTACCCCCCACCCCACCCCCCAGCAAATCTTCAGGACACAGTCCCTCTCCCTCTCTGGATCTAAAGTCCCCAACTGCTCCATTGCTCCACTTCATCATCTGCCTCCGTCTCAGGCATCACTGCTCCTCTGGGTAGGGCCCTACTCTCGGCTCTTCTCCGTTGATGGTCCTAGGGACCTCCGCTCCTAGACCGGAAAGTTAATCACTCCCTTCCTTACTATAAAATATCTACCTTTATATTTCCAACCCTCACAATCAGTCCTGATAACAATTATTCACTATTGTATCACAAGAGACCCATCTGCATTTAATTTCATCAACTCCACCTAGACAGATTGGATACTACTCACTGGAGAGTCTGACTTTCTCCAGGCCCCCTAGCTCTAGTTTCCCTCTTGAAAGCTTGTAAACCAATCACTTCTTGCCTTTGTAGCCCTCCACCCCCCATTTTGGGTAGCCAATGTGCAAGTTGCCCAGCCCTGTCTACTCTGTGTGTGGAGAGGGTGGGAATGATTCTTGCTGTAAGGATTTGTTCCCTCTTTTGAGCTACTGCATCCATAGGTGTAGGTCAAGTTCATCAACTTGTATCAGATTTCTCTTTTTTTCTCTTCTTACTTCTGGTTGAGCTCTGATCATCCTGTCATTGAAGCCAGGTCAAATGGGTATTATCTGCAAGTGTGGGTGTTCTTGTGCTGTTGCCCTCTCTTTTTATCAGCTGAACGCTTCACTCTCCACATTGTAGGGCTTAGCTCACCGCTTCATTGCTGTTTTCTCTCACTTCACCTTGTTGGTGATGAGCATGGTCACCAATCAGAGCATGTATTCCATTGAGTCTTATTCTTGGAAGGGGTTTCTACTGAGGGGACCCGACCACTTGCCTTGATGTTTCTTGGGCAAGTAACTTGTTTGCTCTTGTAGTAACAGTCGGTCTGCCTCTATTGTTTTGTATTTTTCCTGTAGGTCTTTCTTTCAAGAAGTATCTTCTGTTCTTCTAGCTGCTCCAGGCCGGTCTGCTCGTCCTTTCAAGTGGAAATTTCCCACCTCTGAAGATTCTGGATGTGGTTCAGGCTTCTACCTATAGTCTTAGGTATTGCAGAGGCTCCGCAGGAAGCCTCCTTCACTGGGCATGTTGTAGCCCCATTTTAGGTATTCCAATCAGTTATAGGCAGAAGACGGACTTACAAGCTTTCTATGGTGATGCTTTTCGCTATTCCTTTCTCTCCCCCTCCAGTGTCTATTTTATAATATAATGCAAGGAAAACCAAGATTCAAAAGACAGCCAAGCATCTTAACATTATTCCCCCCTTTTCCCTATTCCAACCATGTCTCAATCTCTGTATCCCAGAGCCCTGTAGTTCCAAGGTTGTGTATACATCATTCTTTACCTATGTCCCATTTAGCCAATTCAAACCTGCCTAAGTTTTCTACCATCTGCTTTGTTCTTCCATTCACCTCTCCCTTCTTGTATACTGCCCCCCTCCCCAGCACCCAGAATATCCTGTGTCTATTCCATACCCTGTGCTCCACCTTCCCCTCCCTCCCCTCACCCACCCCCAACATCCCAGCAATCAACTAAGAATACCACCCCCTATAGTATGGGTTCTTTTTCTTAGTCTTTTACAGTAGTGGCCCTATGCAGTATTTCTCTTTTTGTTCTTTTTATGGCTGACTAATTTCACTCAACATAATGTCCTCAAGGTTCATCCATGTTATGCGGTGGTTTGCAGCTTCCTCGTTGTTCTTCAAGGTAGCATAATATTCCATTGTGTGTATGTACCA
>NW_006408682.1:1483059-1514329 GCF_000296735.1 Chrysochloris asiatica
CTGTCTTGCCGTATAGCTCTTGCTAAGACTTCCAGCACAATAATGAATAGAAGCAGTGACAAAGGGCATCCTTGTCTGGATCTTGTTCGCAGAGGGAAGGCTTTCAGTTTGTCTTCCATTGAGAGTAATGTAGGCTGTTGGTTTTGTGTATATGCTCTGAATTATGTTGAGGAATTTTCCTTCAATTCCTATTTTGTTGAATGTTTTTATCAGGAATGGATGTTGGATTTTGTCAAATCCCTTTTCTGCAACAATCGATATGATCATGTGGTTCTTTTTGTTTTCTTATTTATATGGTGGATAACATTGGTCATTTTTCTAATCTTGAACCATCCTTGCATCCCTCGTGTGAATCCCATTTGATCATGATGTATTATTTTTGTGTGCGTATTGCTGGATTCTGTTGGCTAGGATTTTGTTGAGAATTTTTGCGTCTATGTTCATGAGGGATATTGGTCTATAATTTTCTTTTTCAGTGATGCCCTTCCCTGGTTTTGGTATGAGGGATATGCTTGCTTCATAAAATGTATTAGGAAGTTTTCCATCCTCCTCTATCTTCTGGAATAATTTGAGTAGAATTGTGACAGCTCTTCCCTGAATGTTTGGTAGAATTCACTAGTAAAGCCATCTGGGCCTGTGCTTTTATTGGTTGGGAGTCTTTTGATGACCTGATCAATTTCTTCTTTTGTTATGGGTAACAACAAAAGGTTTTCTACTTCTGTTCAGGTTTTCTACTTCACTGTGTGTAAGTTTAGGTAAGCGGTGTTTATCTAAAAATGCATCCATCTTGTCTAAGTTTTGAAACTTTTTTGAGTACAACTCTTCATAGTATTCTGTTATTATCGTTTTGATTTCTTGTGACATCACCCATGTGGTTTCTAATTTGTGTCTTCTCCCTCTTTTCTTTTGTTAGGTTTGCCAATGGTCTGTCAATTTTGTTTGTAGCCATTTTTAAATTATCTTTAGCAAAACTGTACTTGCATGAGCTATTAATGATAATGTCCAATAATTTCTGTATTCTGTTGGCTTACCTCTCTTTGGAGTGGGCACAAATATGGATCTCTTCCAATCAATTGGCCAGGTAGCTTTGCTGTTGTTGTTGTTATGTGCTGTAGAGTCAGTTCCAACTCATAGTCACCCTGCACAGGGTTTCTGAGGCTATAAATCTTTACGGGAGTAGAAAGCTTCATCTTTCTCCCACGGAATGGCTCATAGTTTTGAACTGCTTACCTGGAGATTAGCAGCCCAATTCGTAACCATTACACTACCAGAGCTCCTTTAGAAGACTGAAAACTCTCATTCCTCTCAATCCTATGAGTAGATTAGGCAGTCATCATTTTGTACAAACACCAAATGGCAGTTGTTTGAAGACAATAAGGGGGTGTTTCATGGTTTAAAATAAGGAAATATGTACTCCACGGTTGTACTGTTTCACCATTCTTTAATCTTAGAATTGGACTACATGAAGAAGAACATGGTCTCAAGAATGGAGGGACATTCATTAGTAGATCCTTGCATTTGAAATGCAGATAGAAAGTAGATCCTTGCATTTGAAAGTGAGGCAAACATGAAGCACTTACTGCTGATGAAGATCAAAGACTATAACCCTCAGTGTGTATTATACCTTACCATGTTGTTATTGTTGTTAAGCGCTGTTGAGTTATTTCTGACTGAGAACAACCCTATACAGAGTTTGAGAGGAGTGGCTAGTGAGTTTGAACTACTGACCTTGTGGCTCAAATTGACCTTGCGGCCAGTACTTGTCCTACAGTGCCGCACCACGACTTCTACACCTTAACATAGAGAAAACAAAAATCCTCACAACATGACCAATAAGCTACTTCATGATAAATGTAGAAAAGGTTGAATATATCAAGGTTTTTTTAGTCCATAATCAGCACTCACAAAAGTCAAGAAATTAAACATCGTATTGCATTGTGCACATATACTGCAAAAAGACGTCTTTAAATTGTTAAAAAGTAACGATATCGCTTTGAGCAGTATGGTGCACCTAACCTAAGCCATGGTATTTTCAAGCCTCTTGTATGCATGTGAAAGCTAGATATGAATAAATAATGAAGACTCAAGAAGAATTGATTTATTTGAATTATGGTGTTGGCAAATACTATTGACTATAATAGTAAATGCCAGAAGAATGAATAAATCTGACTTGGAATAAGTAAAATCAGAATGCTCTTTAGAATCGAGGGTGTTGAGACATCACATGTATTTTGGATGTGTTATCGGATGGGACCAGCCCCAGATAAGGACTACAGCAATGGATTCAAGCCTAGCAACAATTGTAAGGATTTCACTGGACTAGGAATTATATTATTCTGTTGTACCTGGGTTGAGTATGAGTTACAATTGACTAACGACACTTCATAACAATAACACACATCTCAAAATTTTACTTCCTATATATACCCTTTGTCAGATAAAAGATGGCATCATCAAAATAGTCAGGTAAATCAAGCAAGAAGATTCAGAAAACAGAAGATCTGATAATGTAGGCTGAGGAAATGAGAATTCTTATTCATATACAAAGAAAGTCTGACTTCTGGTATAAAATTTCATAGGTAAAGAGCTTAAAAATTATCCTTTAATTTTTAAAACAAAAAGCATAGACAAACTGAATATAATTTACCTTTCTAAGCTCTCTCAGAAAACTGAGGTTTTACTATCATAAAATCTGGAGATAGATAAATTCAGAGTCATAGCCACGGTCTCCTGACATGGAGCAGAAGCATCTGAAGCCATAAGCTCGTGGTGGTGGTGGTTCTGCCATCGAGTTGGTTTCAACTTATAGTGACCATGTATAGGCTTCCTAAGGCTGTAAATATTTTGGAGAGCAAATAGCCTCATCTTTATCCTATGGAGGGGCCTGTGGATTCAATCTGCTGACCTTGAGGTTAGCAGTTCCATGCATAATCCACCCTACCATCAGGGCTCCTAATAAACTACTAGTGTTACCGGAGTCTTTCTGAAAGAGTTGCCAACACCACGTGGGTTGTAACAAAGGAAGGAGTTTATTGTACTGGCACGTGGCTCAGTGGATTCATATCCAGAGGCTGAGCCCCCTTCCCTGTTTGAGAGTATTTTATAGGGAATAGTTATCTATTCATGAGGCCCTTGGGATTGGTGAGTAGGGCCAACAGCTTCACAGGGCTACCTGGGATTGGCTGGTTCAAACATGCGGTGGGGAAGGATGTGTGAGCATTCAAGTGAGCAGTTACAGAAGAGGAGGCAGGTAAACATTAGCTTGGGGCTTTGTTCCCTCCTGGAGGTGGGTCAGGATTAGCCTGAGTAATCACATGACACTGAGGTGGTCTGTTGCTTATTTCCTGGGATGTGAACTCTGCTCCAGGAATGAGGTATGAGCCTGGGGGACATGGGAGGGCAGCGCCTATTTCTGCAGGCCTGCCTGCCTCATTTCCCACTTTAAGGCACATTTTCCTGGATGATGCTTTCTAGGTCAGTGGGCATGGGCTGATAGGTATGTTGCCAAGAGTATATGGGAGGTTGTTTTCTTTTTTACCATGGCTTCAACTACGCTTTTTAGTTTTTTGATAGCAGTGGAAGAATGCATGGGATGAGCAGACATCCCCCTATGATATCAGAAATCTTCCCACCAGAGTTTTGAATCCTTCAAATGCTGAGAACTGGCCTCCCCATAATGCTTCTGGACTTCATCTGAGCCAAGTTTACACAGGAACATGAGCTAGTTTTGGGGTCTTTTTTTCAAGCGTTCTCAACTGCCCATCTTTTGTTATCTGTTTATAAGCAATAGTTTGTCAGGTTAAATTTTCCACATATCCCTCCTTCGTTAGCCAATGAATAGTCTAGGACTAGTCTGTTTTGATAAACAGCATTTCACAGTTGAGTTTGTTGCTGAGCTAAGAAGGTTAGGGCTCTTCCAGTTTCATTGGTTGTAGGTTTAGTTACCTAGTGGGGTGCTCTCATATTCATAGTAACTATAGAAGAGGAGCTCTGGTAGCGTAGTGGTTATGAATCAGGCTGTGAACCTTAAGGTCAGCAGTTCAAAACTACCAGCTGCTCGTGGGAGAAAGATGAGGCTTTCTAATCCTGTCAAGATTTACAGCCTTGGAAACCATGTACAGGGTTGCTATGGGTCAGAATCGACTCGACGGCACTTCACAACAACATAGAAGAGTAATGTGATGGTCACTGTTTGGCCCACCCTGGTGGTGTGTGTGCATAGATTACACAGATCTTTTCCCTTTCCCACAACCCAAAGTCCAATTAAAATGTGTCCCACAGCAGACATCCTTATGCTTCAGCTGTGTGTAGATCAGCCAGCTCCCATTTTGTGGCTAAAGCAGGGCAGGTTGTACTTCTCAATGTTACCTTGCAAAGGTTGGTAGGGTCAGTTACAGCTTTCCATGGAGATGAGGTTTTTTTCAGTCTGCTGTGGTGAATCTAGATGGGGATTCCTTCTACCTTGGCTGCTGTGGGGGTGGTCAGAATGACATTCATTGGTCCTCATCACCTGGGCTTGAGTGAGGTTAAGTTCCAGTCCTTCCACACCAGATCACCTGGGCTGAGAGTATACAGGGGAAAACAGACTGACAGGTCATGTCTCAGTAATCCGCTTAGACACTTGGCTGGCCACTTTCCCTATTCCCCAGAGTTACGAGTTAATTTCAACTTCTCTTATTTCCATTGGGGTCCCTGGCAGGGAGTGGTGGAGAGGCAGGGCCAGGCAAACAAAGCCTCAAAAGGGAGTATCCAGTGATTCTCGGAGGGGTACATCTGATTTTTAATAAAACAAGTGGGAGAGCTTGGGGCCGGGTTAAGAGAGCCTCCTGACACAATTTACTAAATTCATTTTTTTATGGTACAGCTCATTTGTTTGACTTTACCCGAGCTCTGAGGCCTATAATGTGCATGTAGTTTTCAATTTATGCCTAGTATTTTAACTGTGTATTGTACTATTTCTGCCACAAAGGCTGGTCTATTGTCAGATCCCATGGTTAGAGGCAGTCCTTACCTTGGGATAATTTCTCATTTCAGCCCTCCAGAGCTGCCAGTAAGATTGGGTTTTGTTTGATTTGGATAGGCAGAGATCCAGGGATCAGCTCATACACCTGTGGGCAATTGACGGCCAGTCAAGGGAGGGTGTCCTTCGCCCAGACTCCAGGCGATTGGGCAAACAAGAGGGAGTCTCTATTGTCCCACCCCAGAGACTAAAACATTTTCCATTCTTCTTCTTGAGGAACTGCTAGAGTCAGAAGGAGAGTTTTGTACTTGGGTGGGATTGACAGTTCAAGCTGACCCCATCTCAGTGAAAGATATTCTTGCCCGCAGTTTGCTGAGAAGATCTCACCCTAGGAGTGGCACCAGGCAGTTTGGCTTGTACACGAACTGATGTTTGACTTTGTGGCCCCTAATTACATACTTGAGAGGTTGGCAGAAAGCTTGGTCAGTTAGTGTGCCAGTTGTCTTTCCAGATGGAGGGGCTATGAGTTGAGACAATACTGAGTGGGTAGCGCGTGTGTCTATTAAAAAAGTCTATGGGTTTGTACCTTACTTTTATTTGGACCATAGACTCAGGGGTGGGTGTGGGGAGGACACAGTGAATCCGGGTCTGTACTGTTCGTCAGAGATTTCCTCATTAGCGATGCTGACCCGCCCAGGATTGGTGGGAGGCCTGGGGAGGCTTTTCCTGGGCCCCCTTCTCTGCGGAAAATCATTTTTCCAATGGCCCGTTTATTTGCAGTAGGCACATTGGTCTTGAGCTAGGCGGGGCTGGTTTCTACGTGGTCCGGCCAGTTCTCTTGCCTTTCTATCCCCAGGTGGGCCCGGACGGTTCTGGGATAAAGCTGCCGCTATTAAATCTGCCTTTTTTTCTCATTTTCTGGTCTGCCTCTCACTTTACCTCTTGGTCACAATTAACGAACACCTTGTTGGAAATTGCCAACAGTTGGGTGAAGTTCATGCCCACAAACCCTACCAGATTTTGGAGTTTTCTGCGGAGGTCATTGGCACTCTGGGTCAAAAGAAGTGTACAGCCTGTAGGCCTCACACAGTCTCTCATAGAAAGCGTTAGGCAGTTCACGTTTCAGGAGGACTTCTGCTACCTTACTGATGGTGGCTGTGTGCTGTGGAGTCGATTCCGACTCATAGCGACCCTATACAGGGTTTCCGAGGCTGTAGATCTTTACGGGAGCTGAACGCCTGCACAGAAAAGGCCAGTGGACAGTGTCAATCACAATTTTATTTTTGTTTTTGATTGGTGGTTTCTATCTCTGCTTTTATAATGTTTCTGTCTTTGGTCCTTGCGGCCTCACTCTTCTACAGGGGTTGGAGCTTTCTCCTCTTACCTTACCCAAGAAGAGACAGCAACTGTGCCCATATAGCCAAGCTACAAGCATACCCATAATACCCCACCATCTGGACAAGAGCCAAAACCAGCTGCTAGGCATTAAACATGAAGAGGGAAGCCTATCTCCAGATCATACCTACCAGGAGATGCTCAGCAAGCTTAACAACAAAGCAACATACATCCATTTAAGCATTAAAAACTCACATAACTGCTGAAAATGTCCAAGAAAACACAATTTAAGATCTCAACACATGTCCCAAAACAGAAACAATAAATGAGACAAATGAGCTGGAAGCAGACACAGAATTTCCAGTAGAAAAGCAGGCTCTGGATCTTCCTAAGAAGGAATTCAGAAGAATAATATGGAAACAAATTCAAATGCTCAGAAAAGCGTGGAGGAAAATAAGGAAAAAGTCAGGAAAGTGCTACAGAAGCAATCACACAAGATATATACGGCACTGGAAACAATCCAAAACCTTCAAAAGGAAGTCCAGATGATTAATAATAAAATATCAGAAATGGACAATACATTTAAAGGGGAAAGGAGCAGAATCAAAGAGATGGAAGCTAGAACCAGCAAGCTAGAAGACAAATCTCTCAATATTGCTAACATAGAAAAGCAAGCAGAAAAGAGAATTTAAAAATCTGAAAAGAGTCAAAGATTCATGCTTGATAGCATGAAGAGGAATAACTTAAGAATTATTGGCATTCCAGAACATAAAGAATCATAGATGTCCACAGAAGAGACACTTGAAGAGCTTTTGGAAGAAAATTTTCCTAACATTTTGAAGGATGAGAAGATAAACATTCAAGAAGCTGAAAGAACCTCAGGAAGGATAGACCCCAAAAGAAAATCACCGAGACATATCATAATCAGGCTCTCCAAAATCAAAGACAAGGAGAGAATCCTAAAAGCAGTCAGGGAAAAGAGAAGTGTTACCTACAAAGGCAAGCAAATCAGATTAAGCTGTGACTTCTTAGCAGAAACTATGCAGGCAAGAACGCAATGGGAAGACGTATATAAAACCCTAAAAGAAAAAAAAAAAAAAAAAAAAAAAACCTGCTAACTAAGAATCATCTATCCAGAAAAACTGTCAATCAAATACGATGGAGCAATCAAAATATTCCAGGATAAACAGAAGCTAAGAGGTTTTGTTAAAGCCAGTCCAGTGCTTCAAAACATCCTAAAGGGAGTTCTTTGCAATGAAAACCAGCAAGAACAGACAACAACCAGAGATTGACAGGTGTGACAATACCACCTGGAATTCGATTGATGCATAGGAGAGTTTAGAATGGAACAAAATTAAAGCAATGAATTCAGAGGACCTGTGAGGCCAACCAAAGATCAAAATATTAACAATGTCAAAGAAGGGAAAAATATAGGAACAGAGATCTAGGTGGTGAGGAGGTCAAGTAGATGGCAGGATACAATAGACTGTCTTAAATGCAGGGAAATTTTAACAGATTATAGGGTAACCACAAAGAAAATTAATACTTCACAACTTACCATGAAAATGAAGATTCAAGCAAAACAACGATACATTAAAACAAAGAAGAAACTGACAAGAAAGAGCACAAAAAAACATGAATGCAGCACAAGAAGGCATGCAGAACAAAGGAACAAAAAGCACCACAAAAATTTAACATAATGACAGCAGTTAATCCATCCCTATAGAGAATTACACTGAATGTCAATGGATTAAATGCACCAGTGAAGAGACATAGAGTGGTTGAATGGATAAGAAAACAAGACACTTCAATATGCTGCCTCAAGAGACACACCTTACACACAAAGACAAAAACAGACTAAAAGTTAAAGGATGGAAAAAAATATACCAAGCTAACAGCAATAAAAAAAACAAGCAGGAGTGGCAATACTAATCTCTGATAAAATAAACTTTAAGGCAAAAACCACCATAAGAGATAAAGATGGACACTATCTCATGATTAAAGGGTCAATTGAGCAAGATGACATAACCATATTTAACATCTACATTCCAAATGAAAGAGCACCAAGATATATAAAGCAAACTATACTAGAATTGAAGAAAAAAATAGATAAATCTACAATTATAATAGGGGATTTTAATATGCCTCCTTCAAAAAGGGATAGAACAACCAGGAAGAAACTTGACAAAGTTACAGAGGAACTAAACAGCACAATCAACCAACTTGACCTCATAGACGTGTACAGAACATTCAACCCAACAACAGCATAATATTCTTTTCCAATGCGCATGGAACATTCTCCAGAATTGACCATGTGTTAGGTCACAAAGCAAGCCTCCAGAAATTTAAAACATCAAAATACTACAAAGCATCTTTTCAGACCACAATGTCATACAATTAGAAATCAATAATAAAAAGACCAAGGAAATAAAGTTTAATACATGGAGACTGAATAACACCTTGCTGAAGAGTGACTGGATAATAGAATAAATTAAATGTGACTTCAGAAAGTTCCTAGAAACAAATGAGAATGAAAACATTACAGACCAAAATCTTTGGGACACGGCAAAAGTGGTGCTGAGAGGATACTTTATTGAGATAAATGTGCACATCCAAAAAGAAGAAAGGATCAAAATTAACACATTAACACAGCATCTCCAGCAACTAGAAACAGACCAACAGAGGGAACGTACAGTCACCAAGAGAAAAGAAATAATAAAGATCAAAGCAGAAATAAATGAGATAGAAAACAGAAAAACTATAGAAACAATCAACAGGACAAGAAGCTTGTTCTTTAAAAGGATTAATAAAATTGACAAACCATTTGCAAAGCTAATAAAAGAAAAGAGGGACAAGACAAACAACACGCATTAGAAACCACGTGGGTGATGTCACAACGGAACCATAATAAATCAAACAGATAATATTATGCAGAGTTGTACTCAAATACATTTGAAAATTTAGAAGAGTTGGATACCTAAACTTATACAGAGTGATGTAGAAGACTTGAACAGACCCATAACAATAGAAGAAATTGATCAGGTCATCAAAAATCTCCCAAACAAAAGTCCAGGTCCAGATGGCTTCACTGGTAAATTCTACCAGACATTCAGTGAAGAGTTGTCACCAATTCTACTAAAATTATTCCAGAATATAGAGGATGATGGAAAACTTTCAAATACATTTTATGAAGCAAGCTTAACCCTCATACCAAAACCAGGGAAGGACGTCATTAAGAAAGAATATTACGGACCAATATCCTTCATGAACATACATGCAAAAATTCTCAATAAAATCCTAGCCAACAGAATCCAGCAGCACATCAAAAAGGTAATAATACAGCATGATCAAGTGGGATTTATATCAGAGATGCAAGGATGGTTCAACATTTGAAAAACAATCAGTGTAATCCACCATATAAACAAGAAAAAAGAAAAAGACCACATGTTCCTATTGATTCATGCAGATAAGGCATTTGACATAATTCAACCTCTATTCCTGACAAAAAATGCTCAACAAAGTAGGAATTGAAGGGAAATTCCTCAAAATAATAAAGAGCATATATACAAGGCCAACAGCCTACATTCATTACTCTCAATGGAGAGAAACTGAAAGCCTTCCCTCTGTGAAAGAGGAACCAGACAAGGATGGCCTTTGTCACCACTCCTATTCAATATTGTGCTGAAAGTTTTAGCCAGAGCTATACAGCAAGATAGAGAAATCAAGGGCATCCAAATTGGCAAAGAGGAAGTAAAACTCTCTCTATTGTCAGACAATATGATCCTATATATAGAAAACCCCAAAGACTCAATAAAAAAGCTACTAGACCTCACTGGAGGATTCAGCAAAGTGGCAGGGTATAAGATCAACATCCAAAAATCAGTTGGATTCCTCTATACCAATAACAACAGTGCTGAAAAGCACACTGGGAAAACAATGCCATTTGCAATAGCTGCCCAAAGGATGAATATCTAGGAATAAATGTAACCCGAGAAACAAAGGACCTAAACAAAGAGAACTACAGAACACTACTACAAGTAACCAAAAGAGACCTACAAAAATGGAAAAATATACCTTGCTCCTAGATAGGAAGACTTAACATTATAAAAATGTCAGTACTGCCTAAAACAATTTATACATATAATGCAATCCCAACGCATATTCCAATGACATTCTTCAGAGAAATGGAAAAAACAATTACAAACTTTATATGGAAAAGAAAGAGACCAAGGATAAGCAAAGCAGTACTTAAGAAGAAGAACAGGGTGGGAAGCCTCTCACTCCCTGATTTCAAAATTTACTACATGCCTACAGTGGTCAAAACAGCCTGGTACTGGTGTAATGAAAGATACATTGACCAATGGAGCAGAATTGAGAATCCAGAAATTAACCCATCCATATACAGCCAACTGATTTTCAACAAAGTACATAAGTATATTGCATGGGGAGGAGATGGTCTCTTCAACAGATGGTGCTAGCAGAATTGGAAAGTGATATGCAAAAGACTAAAACAATACCTTTACCTCATGCTTTATACCAAAACAAATTCAGCATGGATTAAAGCCCTAAATGTGAATCCCAGAATTACAAAGGTCATCAATGAAAAAATAGGGGGAAATGTGAGAGCTCTAATACAGGGCATATACAGACTACCAAACATTTTGACACTTTCACATACAAAAATAGACAAAATAGATCCATGGGACATACTAAAAATTAAAAAGTTATGTGCATCAAAAGACTTCATCAAAAGAGAAAAAAGGGAACTCACAGAATGGGAAAAAATCTTTTGCAAAAACACATCAGACAAGGGACTAATTTCCAAAATATATAGGAACCTACAATACCTCTACAAGAAAAGGACAAATAATGCAATTTAAAAAATGGGCACAGTAGATGAATAGACACTTCACCAAAGAGGAGATCTGAGCAGCCAACAAATGTGAAGAAATGTTCATGCTCACTAGCCATTGTTGTTGTTGTTAGGTGACATTGAGTCAGTACCAACCCATAGTGACCCTATGTACAGCAGAACAAAACACTGCCCGATCCTGGGCCAACCTCACTATGCTACCAGAGCTCCTTCACTAGCCATTAGAGAGATGCCAATCAAAACAACAATGAGATATCATCTTACACCAGCAGTAATAAAGATCAAAAAAGTAGAGGACAATAAGTGTTGGTGTGTATGTGGAGAGACTGGGATCCACCTACATTCTGGTGGGATTCCAAAATGGTCCATCCACTCTGGAAAACAATATGGTGTTTCCTCAGAAGGTTGGAAATAGAGATACCTTATGATCCAGCAATTCCTCTACAAGAAATAACGAGCCATAAAGCAAGTAGATATATGCACACCAATGTTCATAGCAGCGCTATTTACAATAGTAAAAAGATGGATACAGCCTAAGTGCCCATCTGTGGAAGAATGGATAACCATACTTTGGTACATACACACAATGGAATACTGTGCTATCCTGAAGAATAACAGAGAAACAGCAACAGGGAAGCATAACATGGATGAACCTTGAGGACATTATGCTGAGTGAAATCAGTCAGTCACAAAAGGAGAAATACGGCACAGATCCATTATTGTAAAAGATTAACAAAAAGCATCCACATCAAAAGGGGGAAAATTATCTTTTATTTATTTATTTTGTTGTTGTTGTTGGTTACCGCGGTGTATGGGGTGGGGGGATGGGGAGGGAGGGTAAGGTGGAGCACAGGGTAGGGAATAGACACAGGATAGGTTGGGTACTGGTGGGGAGGGGCATACACTAGTAGGTAAAGGGCAAAGGAAAAATACGGCGGATGGGAGAATAGCTACACAGGTTTACGTGGGCTAAATAGGATGGGGTAAATAACAATCTAAGCATAAATGTGGAATAACAGGGCTTGTGGATACAAAGATTGAAGCATGGTTTGAAAGGGTAAAAGTAGGGAAATGATGTTAAGATTCTTAGCTGTCTTTTGAATCTGGTTTCCCTTGCCTACTATTATAAAATGGACACTTGAAGGGAAGAGAGAAGTATAACCAGAAACATCACCAGAGAAAGCTTTTAAGTCCATCTTCTGCCTAGAACTGTTTGGAATAACTAAAATGGGGCTAGAACTTGCCCTATGAAGGTGGCTCTCTGCAGAGCCTTTGCATTGCACAAGACCATAATCTTCTGAGGTGGATATTCCCACGTGAAAGGACAAGCAGACTAGTCTGGAGCAGCTAGAAGAATAGAAGATACTTCTTGAAAGAAAGACCAGCAGGAAAACCCCCCAAAAAACCAATAACAGCAGTCCAGTTGACTACTACAAGAACAAACAAGTTGTTCCCCGGGAGCCATCAAGGCAAATGGTCAGGTCCCCTCAAGGCAAACCACCTTCCAAGACTGAAACTCACATGGAATACACTAGCAGGCTGATTGTCCTGCTGCTGACCACATTGGTCACTGATAAGGGCAAGTGGAGAAAAAACAGCAATGAAGTTGTGAACTAAGTCTGACCACGTTCAATAGACTCTTGTTAACCTGGTTTGAGACCTGATTAACCAGCAGTATGACGAGACCTGAGGACTTCTGGGCCCAGGGACAGGAACATGGCCCCTGTGGACTAGAACAGAATGTGAAGCATCCAGCTGATATAAAGTGACGGGAGATGCACAAGAACACCCACACTTGCAGATAGTACCCATTTGATCTTATGTCAATGGCTGGATGATCAGAACATGATTAGAGGAAGAAAGAAGTAGGGGGGTGAAAAAAGTAGTAACCCACTATAAGTGGATGAACTTGACCTATGCTTGTGGCTGCAAGTATGACAAAGGAGTGGATAAATCTCTACATTGAGGATCATTTCCACCCCTTTTGTATACAAGGTCGACAGGGAGGGGGAACTTAGACATTGGCTACCCAAAATGGGGGACTACAAAGGCAAAAAGTGACTGGCTTATAAGTTTTCAATAGGGAACCTAGCTCCAGAGGATACAGAGAAAGGTAGATCTCCACTAAATTGTTTCCAACCTGTCTGGATGGGGTTGATAAACGGTGAGGGGGAAAGAACTCTGTGGTTCAATAGGGAATGATTGCTAACAGTGAGTGTTGGAAAGGTAAATGTAAATGTTTGGTAACAAAGGAGGGAAGTGCCTGATTTTGCAATACAGCTGCAGAGATCCCTAGAACCATCAAAGGAGAAAAGCAAAGTGCGAGATCCAGTCCATAGAGGCTGTGACACTAGGGATGGAGGCAGAGGTGATGATGTGGACAGAAGGAGCGGCTGGGGACTCTGGACTCAACAGTGGGAGAGGGTTGTGAGCTGGCGGCCAGGGGGCAGGAGTGTGGGTGTACCCTTTGATTGTTTGATGATGCATGCAGGGGATTGTGATCATTGCAGTGAAACAAAATACGATAGGATGAATGTAAAGCTAATGTTCACCCATGTAAACTAACACGTAACTCACAATAATAATAATAAAAAAGATAATACCATTTACAATAGCACTGAAAAATAAAGCACTTCATTATAAATCTAACAATGTGTACACATTACAAACTCTGAGGAAACAAATTTTAAAAATATCTAAATAAATGAAATATTCTGTGCTATAAATTCACAAAAGTCTTAATGCTATTAAGATGTCAATTCTTCTCTATCTGATCTATAAATTCAATGCAATCCTAATTAAAATCTTATCAAGCTATTTTTTAGCTGCCTCCAAAGAGATTCTAAGTGTTTGTTGTTGTTGTTAAGTGCCATTGAGTGTGTACTGACTCATCACAACACTGTATTGGGTTTCTGAGGAGCAGCCGGTGGGTTTGACCCACCAATGTTGTGGTTCAAACCAACCTTGGGGTCCAGGGTTTCTCTTCCAACACCACACAAGGACTCTTAAGTGTTTGTCAAGTGCCCTCAGTTCAGTTCCAACTCATAGTCACTATGTATAGAGTTTCCCAGGAATGTCTGATAGGTTTGAATGGTCAACCTTGGCTTTAGAAGTCCAATGCTTATCCTACAGTACTACAGCAGGACTCCCTAAAGTATATGGAAAGACAAAAAAACTTAACAATAGTTAAACTGAAGAACAAATTTGAAAGATTCACATTAACCAATTTCAAGGTATAATATAAAGATACATTAATCAAGATAATGAATTATGGATAAATGATAGATACATGGATCAAGTTACAGAATGGACAACTCAGAAATAGACGCATACAAATATCAACTTATCTTTGATAAAGGAGTAAAGACAATTTAATGAGAAAGCATAGCCTTTGGAATAAAGTATACAACAATAATTACAATGCAAATGCCAAAACATGACTTAAAATCTTTCAGAAAACAACTCAAAAGTGGATAATAGGCCTAAAATGTAAAATGAAAACTATAAAACTTCTAGAAGAAAACATAGGAGAAAATTTATTGACATTCTTAAATCACCTATTTGATGATAAATTTTTGTGTATAACACCATAATCATGATTCATGAAAGAATGATAGATAAGTATTATTAAAACTAGAATATCTTGCTCTCTTAGTCATGAAGCCAGTATAAAAGGAATGAAAGCTAATCACAGACTAGAGAAAATATTTGCAAAGAACTTAGCTCAAGAACTTGTATATAAAAAGTATAAAGAACTGAAACTCAGCTATAAGAAAACAAAAAATCCAATTTAAAAATGATCAAAAGATCTGAACAGACATCTCAGTAAATAGAATATTATCATATGAAAAGCTGAGAGGAGATGTTAAACATTGTATGTCATCAGAGAAATGCAAATTAAACCAACAACGGAACCAATTTGAAACCTCCTAGTTTGCTAGAATCTGAAAAACAAAACAAAACAGTATTAATTGCTGGCAAGGATGCAGAGCAGGGATGCTCATTCATTGCTCTGAGAATGCAATACGCTACACACACTTTGGGAGAAAGTTTGGCTGTTTTTAAACACGAACTAAACATCATCTTCCATATGATTCAGCACTCATGTTCCTAGGTATTTATCCAGCTGACTTGAAAACTTATGTTCACACAAAATCTTTCAAGCAAATTCCTTAACAATTTTCTTCATAATCAGCCAAAGCTGAAAGCAGCCTATATGTCTTTCAATAATTGAATGGGTAATCAAACTAGTACATGAATACAATGAAATACTATCCAATAATAAAAAAGAATGAGTTAACAGCCCTCTCAAAGGCATGGATGAATCTTCAACTATAAAGTGAAATTAAGCAGTCTGCAAAGTCTTTTATATAGTTTTGTTAGGTGCCATCGAGTCGGTATCGACTTTTAGCGACCCTATGTACAACAGAACAAAACACTGCCCGGTCCTGGGCCAACCTCATAATTGTTAGCACGCTTGGGCCCATTGCTGCTGCCACTTATCAAAGATGATATTCTTCTCCAGCGCTGGTCCCTCCTGACAATATGTCCGAAATATGAGAGACGAAGTTTGGCTATCCTGGCCTTCAAGGAGCACTCTGGCTGCACTTCTTCCAACACAGATCTGTTTGTTCTTTTGGCAGCTCATGGCACTTGCAATATTCCATAAATATGACAATGTGGAAAAGGCAAATCTGTAGAGACAGTAAAAAGATTCAAAGTTACTAGATGGATAGGAAATGTAGGGAAGGATGAATCAGTGAAATACAGGGATTCTGTATGACACTCTAATGGTAACATGACACTATGCATTTGCCACAACCCATAGAACTTTACAAAGCATAAACCTTAATGTACATAAATATCTTTAAAAATATATAGGAGGTCAGGGGTTCTAAGGGGGGAAATAAGACCAAAAGATCTAACTGGGTTATAAATGTATGACACAATTAAGTGAAAAGGGTGGAAGAAAATAGATGATAACATAAATAACTTGGTAAATTGGTATTGTTGTTGTTGTTGAGTGTCATTGAATTGATGTAGGGATCCTGTATAGTGTTTCCAAGAGTAGCTGGTGGGTTTCAACGGCCAACCTTGTGGTTACCAGTCCACAAGAAACATACAATCTGAACCCAGAGTATCTTTGTTATTCTAGAAGTAAGAAAATTTAGTTCTGTTTTTATTCAACAAAACAAACAAGCAACAAGAACACAATCCACACAATATCAAAGGAATACAGGAACCAGCTGAAAGAACAGCCTACAGCCAAAGCTGGAACAATGTAAGCAGAAAAAAATATAAACCATTATTGAATTATAACTTAGATGATAAATTTCCACATTTCCACACTGACAAACACACACATATATACAAAGGGCTTCAAAAAATTTGTGGACAAATTCCATTGTACTTTACTTTCATTTTTCCATGAATTTTTGAAGTCCACTTTTACATGGGAAGCGGTGATGACTCTATAGGATAAGTACTGGACTGTGAATCACAAGACCAGTGGTTTCAGCCCAACAGCCAATTCATGGGAGAAAAGTGAGACTTTCTGCTCTCTACAATACTCATAGCCTCCGAAATGCTATACAGTGTCCCCATGAGTCAGAACCTGCTAGACAACACTTAACAATAGCAACAACTATTCTTCATTGTAATAATAGTTGCCATGTAGTACATCAAAACATTATTATTATTTCTGTATTATTATGCTAAAGATGTTTTAGTGTGTTTGGAAGTGTGTCTGTAATGCTTTATATGCATATATTTGAGGTTAAGAAAAAAGTATTATTATTAGGGTTCCAGTTCATAAATGCATAGTTTTATTTAAAACTAAACATGTTTAGATTCATCTTTACAATCCATGTATGGATTCAAGTTCTTTCAGTAATATACTTTTCTCAGTCTCCTTTGAGCGCCATCAAAAATGGTCCAATCAAAACATTTGCTCCCCGGGGATATCAGCTAGGCTACTATCTGGCTATTGTATTCATTAACAATGCATGACTGACAGTAACAAATGTCAAGGTGAGAGGCCAGAGTAGCATTAGTTAATGTTATGTGTCAGCTTGACTAGGCTATGATTTGCAGTGGTTTATCAATCCTCTAATGATATAATTTGGCATTTGTGCAATGACAGAATCTGGCAGTAATGTAATGATGCAGTCATATTCTATTTTGTAATCCATCATAGTTTTACATAATGCTGATTTTCACATAATGACCTGGTCTTTTGAAGCTTACCGTGTCAACAAAAGAGAAGAGGTTAAGATCACATAGCTTATAAATCACTATGATTCATGATTTTTCAGGGTAGGGTAATTAGATAATGTTACCCTAATTCATAATGTAGGGTAACATAAACTTTGATAAGAATCTTTTGTTTCATCTACATCTTTTTGCTCTTGTCACACTGCAAAAGAACTGATAATCTAAATATAAATTTCTAAATTTAAATACTAAAAAAAAAATAGATAAAATTTAAATTCACCATCTACTGTAGATCACCCCTGTCTTTCGTGTATGGTTTTTATGTGATTCATCTGTAAAATAAATTGCCAAAGAACTTCCACTCCTTTGTATTAAGCCTCCTTTAACTGGCAGTCTCCTCCTAGATGTCCAGCATTTGCTGTGCCTCTTCTCCAGGCTACAAATAAGGAGAGCAGAATTGATTCTTAACAAATATTTTTATTCTAATAAATCTGTTGCAGAGATATTTGCTAAAAAGTTTTCAAATGATAAATGAGTTATCAATTCTCCACTTTCTGTGCCCTTTGGAAAATCTAATGTAGTTTGAATGTAAAAGTACTGCTTTGTAAGCAATCATTTGAAGTTTAGGACCTAAGAAAAAGGTCAGTGCACTAATAACAATGTTCCCTCTTTGGGGAGAAACACAATACTGGAAAAGCATCTAAGAATTTAGTTTTCTAAATGTCGTAGCATTTAGGTTTGCGTTTTAACCTGGCATAAACATTAATATTACAATTGAATATGCAGTTGCTCCATTGAACTTCTGATTTCATACTAAAAGTAAGAATAAATGGTTAGTGACAAATGGTCAAAATAAATGGTAGTATTCCAAATCTTCGCTTTAAATCCTTTTTGAAAATATAAAATGTCTTACTCTCCTCCATCCAACAAAGCAAAATAAAAAGAAATATCTTGATAATTTTCAGATAAAGTTGTGCTTAGTTTATACTTTGTTATTTCTCTCTCTCTTTTTTTTTTTTTTTTTTTGCTTTTAATCTACAGTAACAGGTCTCATTTAGAAATCCTTTTTCTGAGCAAAGGGAAAAGATATATTATGAGATGAGACCTTGTTAAACATGTAAAGAACCCATGTAACTTTGTAAGTTGTTATTAGAATTTTGTTGACTAATTAATTCATACTCTTATACTATCTAGTTCTATTTTTATTTTGTAAAACTGAATTTCTACCTTTGAACAAATTAAAAATATTCTACTTACATTTTTATAGTCTATACACTATTATTCTAATTTATGTACCAACCACTAAAAGCAATAATGATCACATTTAAAGAATTTTCTCAAATTCTTCAGTCTGAAATTGATCAAACATACAATCAAGATGTATTAATAGTTGCTGGTGATTGGAATACAAAGACTGGGAACAAAGAGAAAAGGTCAGTAGTTGAAAAATAGGGCCTTGGTGATAGAAACAATGTTGGAGATCACATGATAGAATTTTGCAAGACCAATGACTTCTTCACTGCAAATATATATATATATTTCTAATACATACTAGACAACTATGCACGTGGAGCACACCAGATGGAATACAGAGAAATCAAATTGACTATATCTGTGGAAAGAGACAGTGGACAAACTCCATATGAGCAGTCCACAAAGACCAGGGGCAGACTGTGGAACAGACCATCAACTTCTCATATACAGAGTGAGACTGAAGCTGGAAAAAACATAAAACAAGCCCACAAGAGTCAAAATTTGACCTTGAACATGTTCTACCTGAATTAAAAATCAACTGAAGGACAGATTTGATGCATTAGACAGTAAAGACTGAAGACCAGAAGAACTGTGGGATGACATCAAGAAAATCATACAAGAAAAAAATAAAAAGTCATTAACAATACAAAAAAGAAGGAAAAGACTAAAATAGATATCAGAAGAGACACTGAAATTTACTTTCCAGCATAGAGATGCCAAATCAAATAGATGAAATGAGGACATAAAAGAGCTAAATAGAAATTTTCAAAATGAAGCTTAAGAAAACAAAGTAAAATGTTATAACAAAATGTGCAAACACCTTGAGCTAGAAAACCAAAAGTGAAGAACCTGGTCAGCATTTGTCAAGCTGAGGGAAGAAATTTTTTTCATCAATGAGTCAACCATTTCAAGGAGTAACATATGATCAAGAGCAGGTGATGCTGAAAGAAGAAGTCCCAGGTACATTGAAGGCATTGGCAAAAAACACAGCACCAGGAATTGATGGAAAACAAATTGAAATCTTTCAATACAGTAATGCAGCGCTGGAAGCACTCACTCATCTATGCCAAGAAATTTGGAAGACAGCTACCTGGAAAACTGACTGAAAGGTACCCAGTGGACTGCAGAAATCATTGGACAAAATCATTAATATCACATTCAAGTAAAATCTTGCTAACAATAATAAAAAAAAAATGATGCAAGGATAGATACGCTTACAGAGAACTTCCAGAAGTTCAAGGATTCAGAAGAGGATGTGGCATGAAAGATATCTTTGGACAACATTGTGGAGAATCAGTATTCTGGAACACTTAATTGTGGTCATTAAACGCCTGTATATAGATCAAGAGGCAGTTGTTCCAACAGAACAAGGGAATACCGAATGGCTAAAAATTAGGAAAGATGTGTTCTTTCACCATACATATTCAATCTGTGTGCTAAGCAAATGATCTGAGAAACTGGGTTAGATGAAGAAAAACGTGGCATCAGGATTGGAGGAAGACTCATTAACAACCTGTGATATGCAGATGATACAACCTTGCTTGCTGAAAGCTAAGAGGATTTAAAATACTGATGAAGATCAAAGACCACAGCCTTTGGTATGGATTGCATCTCAGTGTAAAGAAAACTAAAATCCTTACCACTGGACCAATAAATAACATCCATATAAATGGAGAAAAGATTGAAGTTGTCAAAGATTTCCTTTGCTTGGATCTACCAATACTCATGGAGGCAGCAGTCAAATAATCAAAGGATGTATTGCATTAGGCAAATCTGCTGCACAAGAAGACCTCTTTAAAGTGTTAAAGAGCAAAGATGTTAGTTTGAGGACTAAGGTGTGCCTGACCCAAGACATGGTAGTTTAATAACTTTATATGCATGTGAAAGTCGGACAGTGAATAAGGAAGACCACAGAAGAATTGATACATTTAAGTAATGGTGTTAGAGGAGAACATTAAAAGTACCAAGGACTGCCAAATTAACAAAACAATCAGCGCTGGAAGAAGTAAAGCCAGAATGCTCCTTGAAAGCCTGGATGGCCATACTTCATATATCATTTTTCAGATATATTATCAGGAGGGGACTAGTCCCTGGAGAATGATCTCATATTTGGTAAAGTGGATGGTTGGAGCAAAAGAGGAAGACCCCCAATGAGATGGATTGGTACAGGGGCAACAACAGTGGGCTCAAACATAGCAACAATTGTGTGGTTGGTCCTGGAATGGGCAATGTTTCACTCTGTTGTACATAGTGTCGCTATGAGTTGGTACCAACTCGATGGCACATAACAACAACAACAGTATACTTGCTTATTAAAGTTGATTCCATGGTCAGTCACATCAAAATTATTGGGCTTTGTTCAAAATGGAGCATCTTTTTCTAAATGTTTGTTTAACAGGATTCTGTGGTGATATGTATATGGTGATTTGAATTAATTTAGCTTACTCTTTCATGGTGTGACGCTGTGGGCTAATGCGCTGGACTACAATGTAGGTTTAAACTGCAAGGTCGGTGGTTCAACCTTTCCACCTGTTCCTTGGAGACCCTATACAGGGTCACTATGGGTCAGAACTGACTTGATGGCACTTAACAACAATAACAACATTCTATCTAACTAGTGTTATTTGTTAAAAAAATTTTACATGGATGATGCACTAAACAAAATGTAAAGTTTATATTTATTTCTATTCTTTTGTTTTTGTTTTTTCCATATCCTCTTTTCAAATTATGCATGTAATGTTCTAATACCTAAAAATGATTGAATCCTTCCACATTGAGAAATCAACTTTTCCTTTAACCTTTAAACAAAATGAATCCAAATAAAGTTATATTAATTCTAGAATCTGTTACTCCTAGTAACATTTAAAAATTTAGCTTCTGTTTGTTTTATTAATGGAAAGGGATTGAGTCTTATTCGTGCTCCTGACTGAGTCTAAATGTTACAGTGAAGGTTGCATTACAAATATTTTAATAGTCAACAAAAGCTAGGTTGTGCTACAATTAGTGTTTTTGCTAGCTTCCATCAAGTCACCAACCCCAGAATTCTGAAAGCAATTTCTAAGGACTTGCTCAGGTTGTCTTCAGGCATAGTGATAGAAAAGTCACTATCTGGACCTCTACTGGATCCCAGGGCAGTGGGAATTAATGAAGCATGATAAATTACCACAGGACATTGCAGAGTCCTGGTATGGCATGTACTGGAATGCTAACTGCAAACTAGGTGGTTCAAAGCCACCAGCTTCTCATTGGAAACCCTATACAGTCAGAACTCATTTGTCAGCACTTAACAGCAACAAGATATATTGTGGCCAATGACATTTCATTAGTAAATTAAGACACATAACTACTCCTTAGCTGCAACAGAGAAGGAAACTCATTTCCTGTGGAAGCAAACCAAAAATATTTGGTGGCCTTGGATTTGCATTATAGGATAAAGCACTGGACTGCAACATCAGTTTGAACAGCAAGGGCAGTGGTTCAAACTCACCACCTGCTCCTTGGAAACCCTATACTGGATAGCTATGAGTTGGAACTGACTCAATGGCAGTTAACAACAACAAAATTGATAATGGACTCCTGGTGTCATACTGTAAGAGCAGCACTGGACTGCGAACCACAAGGTGGACACTTCAAACCAGCCAACTGTTCCTGGGAAACCCTATACAGGGTCACTATGAGTCAGACATTACTGGATGGCACTTAACAACACTAATAATGACCATGGTCAGAATACATTCATCCAGCTACAGCTCAGGTGTGGTAGTCTACTTTGGTCTCCATGCAATAAACACTGGACTGAGAGCCACAGGTTCAAAGTTCAAGCCTGACAGCTGCTCTGTGAGAGAAAGATGAAACTTTCTGCTCCTGTAAAGATCTAACTAAGCCTCAGAAACTACACAGGGCTGCTCTGAGTCAGAACCAATTCGACGGTACTTAACAACGACAACAACCATAAAAGGAAAGAGTGTGACTGCCAGCTCTATTCTTTGCACACCAAACATACCCTAACATACAGCTTTCATAGTAACAGATGTTTATTGAAATTGCACCCAGTGCTTGCAGAGTCAGGAGTAAGTCCAAATAGAGGCAGAGAGATATTGTCAAGAGAATGGTTTTGACCGTTTTTCATTTAAAGGAATTTCTCACTTACAGAGTTCTCTTTAACTAGGTGGGCCTTCCTTTCAACTGTGTAGTGAAGACTTTGCTTTTCATGAAATAACTCCAAATATCTTACTATATATACTACTGGAAACAATTAAAACCATGTATTAACTTTGCATCCAAGCATTCTGACCAACATATCCTACTAGAAAGTTACCAGGTCATTGTGATTTTCTGTCAGTGGACCATCTCTCTAATTTTCCCTCGATGGGGATTGACAGAGCTGTGCCTGAGTGAGTCTGAGTCACAAATTGGAACTGACAAAAGTATATGTAATTCTATGTAGACATCTGACCCAGGCCTAGCCAATTAGCATACTCCAGAAGTTAGTGATTGGCTCTGGATTTATGACTCAACTGGGTCTGTTATGAATCAGCCCAGAGATTCCTGAGCCCATGGACAAAGACATAGCCATGGAGAGCTAAAGCTGACAGTGAAACCTCCAGCTGGTATGCAGTGAGGAGAGATGCAAAAGAATGCCCAAACAGAATAGTACCCATTTAACCTAGCCTAAAGTAGTTTGATAATCAGAACTCAGCTAGAGGAAGATTAAAAAATAAAAACAAAAACAGAACACAATTTTTGATGAAGGAAATGAATATAAATTGCTACAGTTTGATGAACTTGAAACATGCTTATGGATATAGTAGCTCAAAATACAAACGGAGAGGGAAGGAGTCTTCACATCAAGTATCAACCTTATCCCCTCTGTATATAGGGCAGATAAAGATGGGCATCAGCTACGTAAAATGAGGGGATGATAAAGGCACAAACATGACTGGCTTGCAAGTTTTCAAGAAAGAGTTTAGTTAGTAAGAGTATGCAGTGGAAGGTAGAGCCCCTACTGAATAGTTTTCATCTTGTCTAGATGGGTCTGGTGAAAAGAGATGGGGATAAGATTCTTATGATTCAGTAGTGAGTAATTGTTATCATGACTAACTGTGACTGTCACAACTGTAAAGGTAGACATTTTGTAACAAAAATGGGGGAATAATTAATCTTACAGTCCAGAAACAGAGGACCCTAGGACCATCAAGGGAGAAGAGCACAAGAGGAATGCAGGACCCTATCCAGAGAAGCAGCAACACCAGAGATGGAGGCAGAAATGAGTACATGAAGAGAGGGAGCAACTGAGGACTCTAGACTCATGGAAAGAGAAGGACTAGGTGCTGGTGGCCAGGAGGCAGACTTGCAGAATGTGCCCTTTGGTTGTTTAAATTATTATATATTCCTGAGTGTTTCTGTGTATGTCACTTGCCCCAAAACAAACAAACAAACAAACAAGGAAGGAATGGAAGCAAATACTGTTGAATGATGATGCACGGAGGAGTTGTAATCACTGCAATAAAACGATGGTGTAAAGCCAATGTTCTCATATGTAAACTATCACTCAGTTCACAATGAAAACTTACCAAAAGAAAAGAAAAAAAAAAAAAGTTAATTACCTCTAAAAAAAAATAGAATCCGTCCAGAGATTTTTTTTTTTTTTTTTTTTTTTAAGATTTATGAAGTAAAAGGATCATCTTTCTTGCCACAGGATTACTTAACAGTTAATTAAACAGCTAATTTGAAATCATATTATTTAAAAGAACATTGTCCAATAACTCTAACAGATTTCTAATGCAACTATTTTGAAAATCAGTAAAACATAATCAAGTTCACAGAGAATTTGAAACCACAAAATAAAATGAGCTGGTAAGTGTTTTCAAAAGTTGACAAAGTCTGAGATACTCAGTGAAGTAATTTATATTCTGACATTGAGCTTCAATAAAAGAGGTTATACATGTATACATGCATGTGTATTTTTAAAACCCTTATTAAGGTTTTAATTTGCTATCAAGGGCAATTTGACATGCAAAGATGAAACTATTTTATAATTCATTTCCCAAGTGTGACTGTGACAGTTGAGATTAATTTAATCTGGGATTTTGTGCATTAATATTCAAAAGGAATCTGAAACAGAGAGAAGTACTTAGGTTTGTTTTATTATTATAATGAAAGAAATGTTGTTTGTGTTCTCTGTTTTGGTAGTTGCAATGAGCTGGTGAATTCAATGTTGTTACAGTTAAACACAAATATAGATTAAGAATGAAAGTTGTTTCCAAGATATATGACTGTCATTTAAACATGAACTTGAATGACACAACTGTCATGAAAAGCAGAGGCTGTAACATTTACCCTGGAAAATAAATGTTTACCGCAAGAAGCAATTGACATTTCTAACTTATTGCTTGAATGTCAAGGACTATTTCTAATCATGTTCCCAAAGCAGTACTTGTATTTTGGTCGTGTAATTTAGGTCATTATCAGACTAGTAAACCTTGACTGGTAGTTCACCTTTACTTTCTAGTAAAGAATGTTTATATAAATTGTATGAAGGGCACATATGTAATTAGTTTTCAGTGTTGCAACAAGACCATTGGCGCTATTGAAAGGTAGAAAGAGTTGTAGATTTGAGTGGGAATTCTGGCTCTGCATTTGGTCTCTGCAAGTTTTAACTCATCTCAATGAAATGCAAAGTTCTCAGTCATCACCAGAAGGTGAAGCTCTTCTGAATTATCACCAGAAGGTGGGGTTCTTCAAAGCATCTTTAGTGTTACCCTGTGAGCCTTGATTGAGAATATTCTGACTATTGGCTAATATTCATAGCTTTTCTGTATCTTCAGTAATTTTTCCTTTTTCTTGTCATATGTGCATACTTCACCATCTTGGAAGCAAGATACCTTCATGCTACCCCATTGTTTTCATTATAGCAATGGAAAGAAAGTGCCTCATGGTTTCTTAACTGCTGCAAAAGCAGTAGAAGAGATGCCATTCTGTGTTTCCACCATTCTTTTCCTCTCTCAATGCAAATCTATGGAGTCAGAGTTACACACACATGCGCGCGCACACACACACACACACACACACACACTCTTATACATTTTTGTACCATGACCTCTCTGGTAGTGTAGTGGTTAAGAGTTTGGTTGCTAACCTCAAGGTTAGTAGTAAGAAACTACCAGCCATTCTGTGGGAGAAAGATGAGGCTTTCTTCTCCCATAAAGATTTACAGCCTCGGAAACCCTTTACAGGGTTGTTATATTCAACTTGTTATGAGTTGAAACCAATTTCATAGCACACACCATATAATATATATATTATATGTAAAATACAACATATATATGTACGTGTGTGCTATAAATATACAATCTGAATAGTAAATTTACGGCAGAGACAGCTAATTCTAGAATGGTTATTAGAGAACGTGTTGTACCAGCCATCCCTCCATAGCACTGGTATTCACTTGGGTGCAATACTTCATTGCTCCAGTCACATACTTACAGTTAAGTGGTTTATTAGGGAAGCTAACAGGTTACAATTCAGGGTCAGAAATGCTCTGGGCAGAGATCTTCCAGACAGGATAGCCTCTTTTCAACTTTGCCCACAGGCAGTCCTCTCTCTACTTAGGTAATGTTACAAAGTTCTTTTAGGACTTCATATAAATGCCCACAGGCACTCACTCAACCATAAACTCAATCTAAAGGTACTTGGTTCTACCTCTGTGGGCCATCAAAGCAAGCTTCCCAATTAAGTACCTGGAGGCACTCCACTCTACAAGCAAGTCTCATGCCTGACGTAACTCAGTTTTGCTTGCTCCATGGCCTGGGAAACCCACCACTCTATCTCATGCTTCTGCTCTGGCTCTTGGTTCTGTTGCTGCGTTTGCCACTCCTCCATTTTCTTGACTTGAAATACTTCAGGAGGAAAATCAAAGACTACAGTCTTCATTATGGATTGCATCTCAGTATCATGAAAATTACAATCCTTACTACTGGATTAATAACTACCATCATGATAAATGAATAAAAGAATGAAGTTGTCAAAAACTTCATTTTCTTGAATCAATAATCAGTCTTCATGGTAGCAGCTATCAAAAAGTCACATGACCTATTGAATTAAGAAAATCTACTGCAAAAACCTCTTTAAAGAATTAAAGAGCAGAAAGGTCACTTTGAGAACTAAGACGTGCCTTACCCAAGCCAGGGTGTTTCCAGTTGCCTCATAAGCATGTGAATGTTGGAAAATTAATAAGGAAGACCACAGAAGAATAGATACATTTAGATTATAATGTTACAAACAATACTGAGACACTTACTCATCTCTGCCAAGAAATTTGGTAGACAACTATCTGGCCGACTGATTGGAAGAGATCCATATTTGTGCCCATTCCAAAGAGAGGTGACCCAGTGGAATCTGGAAATCATCGGACAATCTCTTTGATGTCCCATGCAAGTAAAGTTTTACTAAAGGTAATACAGAAATGGTTGCAAGCATGCATTGACAGAGAGATTTCTGAGGTTCAAGCCAGATTCAGAAGAGGCCGTGGAACGAGGACTATCATTGCTGATGTCTGATGGATCTTGGCTGAAAGCAGAGAATATCAGAAAGATATTTACCTGTGCTTTATTGACTATGCAAAGGCTTTAGATTGTGTGGATCATGACAAGCTATGGACAACATTGTGAAGTATGAGTATGCTGGAACACTTCATTGTGCTCATGAGGAATCTGTATCTGGACCAAGAGGCAGTTGTTCGAACAGAACTTGGGAACACTGAATGGTTTAAAATTAAGAAATGTGTGCGACAAGGTTGTATTCTTTCACCATACTTATTCAACCTGTATGCTGAGCAAATAATCCAAGTAACTAGGTTATATGAAGAAAGCTGTGGTATCAGGATTGGAGGAAGGCTCATTAACAACCTGCGATATGCGGATGATACACCTTGCTTCCTGAAAATGAAGAGAACTTTAAATATTTATTGATGAAGATCAAAGAGCACAGCTTTTGGTATGGATTGCATCTCAATGTAAAGAAAACAAAAATCCTCACCACTGGACCAATAAACAACATTCTTATCAACGGAGAAAAGATTGAAGTTGTCAAGGACTTCATTCTTCTTAGATCAACTATCAAGACTCATGGAAGCAGCAGTCAAGAAATCAAAGGACATATTTCATTAGGCAAATCTGCTGCACAAGACCTTTTTAAAGTGTTGAAGAGCAAAGATGTCAGCTTGACGACTAAGGTGTGCCTGACCCAAGCCATGGTATTTTCAATAATCTCATAAGCATGCAAAAGGTGTACATTGAATAAGGAAGACCATAGAAGAATTGATGCTTTTGAGTTATGGTATTGGAGGAGAATATTGAAAGTGCCATGGATTGCCAAAAGAACCAATAGATCCATTTTGGAAGAAGTGCAGCCAGAGTACTCCTTGGAGGCCAAGATGGCCAAACTTCATCTCTCATACTTCGGACATATTGTCAGGAGGGAACAGTAGCTGGAGAAGGATATCATGTTTGGTAAGGTGGAGGGTCAGAGAAGATAAGGAACTCTCCCAATGAGATGGATTGGCCAAGTGGCAGCATCCATGGACTCAAGTGTGACAATAGAAATGATGTTGGCCCAGGATCAAGCAGTGTTTTGTTCTGCTGTGCATAAGGTCACTGTGAGTCGGTACTGACTTGTTGGCACCTAACAACAACAACAAAACAATACTGAAAGTACTATGGGGTTCCAGAAAAACAATACAGCCAGAAGAAATACAGCCAGAATGCTTCTTGGAAGGAAGGGTGTTTGGACATGTTGTCAGGCAGGAAAGGGAAGGGATAAGGGAGGGTCAGCAAAAAAGAGGAAGACCCCCAATGATATAGACTGATACAGTGGCAGCCTCAATGGGTTTAAACATAACAATAATTGTGAGTATGCAGCAGGTCGGGACAGTGTTTAACTCTGTTGTGCATGGTTTGCTATACACTTGGACTTAAACAACGGTAAGCCATATTACTTAACATGAGACAGAGCTACTAGTCTCTCTTAAGTATTTTAGTTTGTTTGTAGTTAAAGCACATTGTCTAATGGCATTATCTTTGAGGGAGCATTAAGCATTAAAAATAACTAAGTTGATCCTATGATCTAATTATCTATGGGTAAGGACATTTTTGACCAATTTCCTAAAAAGTATAAAGAGATGCTGTGGAAACAGACATCTCTACCCTCAGTAATTTGGTTGGTTACAGATATAGTCAGGTAACAGAGATGAGAAGAAAACAATAGGGACTTCTAGATATATATTGCCTGGTAATCAAGTTTCCACTTCAAAATCATAGGTATTTTATATAGTATCATTCCAACATTAGTAACAAAGACATTCTGGGAGATGTTCCAGAAGATTGGCAAATGATGCCTTCACAAAAGTGGTATTGCAGGTCTGATTTTGAGGCATAGCTGTTGAATCAATTTAAATATCTTGACTCTCACTCCCCTGAGAACACATTCTTTCCCAGAGTACTCCTGTATCCATCATATACATGAACTCCTGGAAGGCCACTTCATTTCCCACATGTTTAGATTTGAATAAATGTATGTCTGTTTAATGCTAATGATTGTAAAATAAAATAGCATGCATCTTGTGTAACTTAAAAGTACAGATAACATATCAAAATGTGTTCTTGTTCATTGGTTTTCTAGTAACTTTCTCTTTTTCTTTAACACATTCTTAAACATAGTATTATAATTTCATAAGGATAATATTATCATATTTTTCTTGGGCTACTTGGCAGTAATTTCATGGTGTAATTTCATGGCAGTAATTTCATTAGAAGTCAGCATATTTTGTCTCTAGTTATAATAATTTTTGTTCTCAAAATGTATTGACCAGACACATACAAAGAGTCTATGCAACTTTATTGCATTAGTTATTTTTATATGTTATATCCCATGTTCTTATTTGATATTGAAAAAGTTTAGCTGTTTTTATTACAGAATATTTTTCTTTAGGCAAATGTTTTTGTCAGAGCTCCCAGTGTCCATGTAGTTCATTCATATTAGGTACTGACTGTAATATAACTACTGTGTCATAGCAGCTAAGTGTATAGCATAATACAGCATAGAAACCAAGATTATAGGCTTTGGAGTTGGAGATTTCTTTCTGATATTACCTAGTGGACTAAGTGGGCAATTTAAATTTAGTATCTTGAAACCTCAGTTTGTCCTTCCATAAAATGGGAATAATATATGCTTCATCAATTTGTTGGAAAAAATAAATGAGCTAATTATATAAAGCATAAATTATAGTCTCTTGCAAAGAGTGTTAATTAAATGTTTAATTATATTATTATTTTAATATAACCAAACTTTACATGACATGAGCTCCTACAGATAAACTGATTCCTTTCATATATTCCTCAGCAATTTCTGATTTATTGACTCTCATCTGCACAAGAAAAGATTCCTTTGGAGATTTCTGTTTTGACGTCTTCCTTCATCTACCCACCTCTTTATATCTGCTGCTGATTTCACACAAAACATCACAGACCTTCCCCTCTGTTGCCAGACACCACTGAGGGACATTTGTGCCATTTCTTATAAGCATACACAGACCTTGTTTAATTTCCCACAGCACTGTGGCTATCGGGTCTTAACTTTTAGTGAGACATATTAAGTTGAGGAATAATAGAGGAAATACAAGATATAGTGAAATTTACAGAACTTGGATGAGTCCAAACATGGATCCCTTACTGTCTTCGATTTAACTCGACCCTGCTTCCCAGTTGTGTAGGTGGCTTCTGTCCTCTCACAGAACCCCCATGCTGTGCAGTACCAGACAGACAGAGCTCTAACGCATGTATCCTTGAATTTTGATACTAACTACAAGAATTGACCAGTCTCTAGGATAATTATTTAAGAATATCAGTTTTCTGTAGCAAAAACTTTCACCACATATTAGAAGTTTGAGCTGGCTCTTTATTCCAAGAAGTTATATTGGCAAGTCATATATAGGAGTCCTGGTGTGGCACTGTGGGTTAACATGCTGGATTGCAAAGTTGATTCGAACAGCAAGATTGATGGTTCAAGCTCACCAGCCTCTCCTTGGAAACCCTATACAGGGTTGGAACCAACATTATGGCGCTTATCAACAATCACAACAATACATGTTATATATGAAACATTATACATATTAAACATTATATATATAAATACGTACATGTATGTATACAGGGTTGGAACCAACATTATGGCGCTTATCAACAATCACAACAATACATGTTATATATGAAACATTATACATAGTAAACATTATATATATAAATGTCATGTCAATATGATGGATTATGTGCTTCATGTCATAAAATCTGTCAAAAGAGACCCTGGTATGGCAATTCAGACAAAGCACTGGATTGCTAACCGTAAGGTCAGTGGTTCAAACTTACCAGTTGCTCCTCAGAAACCTTATGTAGAGTCGCTATGAGTCAGAACCAGCTTGACAGCACATAATGATAACAACAATTTTTTTTTAAAGGAATAAAATCTCAAAAAGAAAAAGAAAAAAAAAAATGACTCTAGGAACTGGAAAGACATGAACAACCTAACCCAAAACTTAACAGAAGATAGAAAATAACCTAGATGAAAGAATAAATAAATAAAAT
>NW_006408682.1:1514429-1544328 GCF_000296735.1 Chrysochloris asiatica
TTTTTTAAGTTTAAACAGTGTTGTTGGTAAGTGCCATCAAGTCAGTTCCAACTCATAGGAACCCTGTATATAGTTTCCAAGGAGCAACTGAGAAGTTTGAATCAGCAACCTTGCTGTTACATTACTTATTGTACAGCGCCACGCTGGACTCCATACATATACATAACAGATACATATGTTGTTGTTCAGTGCTCTCGATTCAGTTCTGACTCATAGTGACCTTAAATGAGGTTTCCAGGGAACTGCTGGAAAGCTTTAGGTTTAACTGTTTCTTTGCTCATTCACTAAAAAATGCTGACTAAATGATTTCAGCAATGATGGTCTATAGCAGGCTTATGAATAAAATTATGATATTTCAAATATGTATACCATTGGCCAGAGTTCTGGTATGATTGTGTAGAATGAGCACTGTACTGCTAGCCACAAGATCAAGGGCTCAAACCCACTAGTAGCTCCTTGTAAACTCTATTCAGGGTCACTATGAGTTGGAACCCACTGATGGTACTTAACAACAACAATATACCACTGGACTAATATGAAAATTTATGGGATTTTCAGACTATTAATTCAGAATTGTATGGGACTAAAATTGAACAAACAAAAAATTTACTATAAGGTTTATGTAAGAAAACTGCTGATGCTCAAAATACTATTGTCTACACTCCCATAAAGATTTACAGCCTCGGAAACCCTGTACAGGGTCACTATGGGTCAGAACTGACTCGACGGCTCTTAACAACAACAATAACAACCTATAAAAAACAAAATAAAACATTCCCCCCTTTCTTTCCCTCAGTACTCCAAATATGTATTTCAATGGTATAATCATTTAACTTCTATTTTTATACCTCAAATAGGATTAGAAAATTTTGTATAATGTCAGAATTCTGACCAGATCTTTTCAGAGTATTTTAAATGTTTTCACCCAGGGACTCCAATAAATGAATACTGAATGGTTATCATCAGAGAAATAGTTCTTCACATATGAATGACAGCGGTGGTGGTCGTATGCCGTGTAGTCTGTTTCGATTCATAGTAACACCCATACACGGTTTCTGAGGCTATTCATCTGTACTGGAGCAGAAAACTTCATTTTTCTTCCATAGAATGGCTGGTAGATTCAAACTATTGAACTTTTTGTTAACAGCCCAACTTTTAAACTACTGGGCTATTAGGGCTCCTTTCAAAACTAACTGGCGGTGGTGATGGTGGTGGTGGTGTGCCATGGAGTTGATCCCCCCTTATAGTGATCCTGTCTAGGGGTTCCTGGCTTTAAATATTTATGGAGCAGAAAACTTCATCTTTCTCCTTCGAAGTGTCTGGTGGACTTGAACTGCTTGCTGACTTTGCACTTTGTGGCCCAATGCATATGAACTGTCTTTAATGTTCTATAAGATATTTTTTTCAAAAGTTAAACTTTTGATGAACAGAAATTAGAATCTAAAACTCTTTAACATCTTCCCTGGGTAGGAAACATATGTGTTAGAAGAGCCATCAATTAAAAGAGTTATCAGAACATTGCTAGAAGGGAATTACTAAATCCTCCCTATTAACTTTTTTCTTTTTTTTAATTCATTTTTACTTTATGTATGCCACATTGTTAAGGGACTCAGATCCCAAAATCTGGAATTTAAAATTTAGATCCATTAGCGTTCCTTTTATTGAGTTCTATTAATTTCAATGCTACATTTAAATAAGACATACATACTAAAATATGTCTCCCCTTAGATTATTACTTTTATTTCCCCTTTCCTAGATATTTTCAACTGTTGACTAATGACCTTATATCTTGGTTTATGTCAGTCGTCCAGACTGGGTTAATATGTTTAATCCCAACAATAGTTGTAATAATTTAATACAATAAAATGATACCAAATGTAAAACATTAATAAAATATTTAACAGTCCAATACTATTTACTATGCAGCGAATTATATATCCTGAAGAAACAGTAATTCTTCAGAAAATAAATCTGCTTCTCTACCCTGACTATCAAACTTCTTAGTCAGATATTCCAACTAAATTGGCTCCACTTGCTATATAAAACAATCACATTGGAAAAGAATGTTTTGACTTATACCTTCATAGACATTTTCATCTACCAAGTTTTTGTTTCTAATTAATCAATGCTCTAGTCTCTCTTCCACCATTAAGCTCACAGAATCGGAGACCCAAGTCATACATGGTGACCCTGAAACAGATGGTGTCTTAGCTACCTTTCAAAGATAGCATTTGGGATTCTGAAAAGTCTTCCTTAATAGGGCAGCTATCTAATCAATTTGAGGAAAGTCAATCCCTGTAGAAGAAGGCATTTTTACAATAATGGTCAGTGAATTTCCATCAAAAGTCTTTATCAAAAGGTATGAATTCCTATGAAAAGTCCAATTAAAAGTGGGGAATAACAAGGAGAATTTCCCAAACTTTATAACCAAAGCACTTGGCATGACAGGAATTTCTGACTGAGGTGTAGGCGTGACTGCATGTTGCTCATTTTGACTATTTCATAGAGGCAACATAGCTCTTCAGTTTTCATGAAGATTGATTACTAGGTCAAGATTGTAATAAAGATTTTTTTTTTCATGTTCCAGGAACTACCTGATTGGACAATTTCCAAATATAATCTTATAGCTAAAATCCAAGCAATAAAGATTCCTTGTAAACATCTTTGTCAAGGTCAATCAAACACTTGCATAGCCGATGCTGACATCTCATGGCTTTGTTTTATAGAGAATTCCTTTTCCATTTGTAACTTTGTAACACTTAGTTTTACTTTGAGACTGTGTGTTTCCCAATCCAGATTGCTTTCTTTCCTTCAATTAAATTTTGCCTTGATTTGAGCAGAGACTCAAATTTGCTCTTATACACACTTTTTAATAATAAAAAAGACTGATCACAATTTTTTAAAAAAAGAAAATTGAAAAATCAAGCATCATATATATTAAAACCACTTGCTTTCTAAGGACATCATCCAGAGAACAGTACTACAAACCGCAGACATGGATATAAATAAACAACTCTCCCAACATTTTATTTGGAGACAGTCCAATAAGAAAATCCTTAAATTTAATACAAAGTTAAGGCAAAGGGCTTGAACAGACACTTTATGCAGACAAAAATAAAAAAGCGGCAACAACAAACCAATACATGAATTAATACATAAAATGATGCTCAATATCCTTGGTGATCAGGAAAATGCAAATTAAAGTCTTAATTAGATACCACTTTATGCACATAATTGTTGTTAAGTGCTGTCGAATCAGTTCCAACTAACTCATAGCAACCTCCAAGGAGTGTCTGTTGAGTTTGAACTGCCGACGTTGTTCAAACTGACTTTGCAGTCCAATGCATTAACCCTCAGTGCCACAGCAGAACGGCACACACATAATAACATATAAATCAAAAGACTAACTGTCGAGGTCCTATGTCGGGGTCCCTCCTAGACAAGGAAGTGTGGGTGCCACGAAGAAGGGAGATCTGGCAGCAAAAGTGATAGAGAAAGAGAGAGATGAAATATATACAAAAAAGACAGACACACAGATATGATGCAAGCTGGCAGGTAGATCTGCAAACATATTGCCTAGCATTGCACAGCATTGAACAGCATTGCTTGCAGAACTCCCTCTACCTCAGCCTTTTACTCTCTTTTTTAGGGAGAGATTTGTTACAAAGGAAGGAGGTAATTCACAAAGGGAGGATGTCACAAAGGGAGGATGTGATTAAGACAGAATACAGAACTGAAATGGGATTAATCATTCAAAACAGGACATAATGATTCACAGGAACAACTTTTAAGAGATTTTCATAGTATTTGTTAACAATCTAACATTTTTATTTTTACAGAAAAAAGGTTCAATCAAGCTGGTATACATTAATTTTTAGGCTTAAATGATCTAGAGCAGTGACGTGCGGTTTCTTAAGGATACTTAACATAAAGCAAGGTTCCTGAAAGGAGCCAAGCTGTCTCTGTACACTTTGCAAACTTTTGTTTGTGAGCAAGATCTCAAGCACCGGGCTTCATTTATCTATACCTAAAATGCTACATTGTTCTTAATTATCATATTCCTATATACTTTCAGGAGGAAGGAAAGTATCTGATTATATTCAGAGGTGGTTTAATGGGGCTGCCACTGATCAACCCTGGGTCTGCTTATGCTGTTCCCAGCAACTAACAATATTAATTGTTGGCAAAGATGTGAAGTTAACTGGAAACACGAAGCCCTGCTTTTGGAAATTTACAATTGGTGGTGATGGTGGTTGTGTGCTGTGGAGTCAGTTCCCACTCTTAGCGACCCTACATATGGTTTCCAAATGCTTTAAGCACTGAGCCACCAGCAATCCTCAAATAAACATGTTGTTGCTGTTGTTAGGAGCCATTGAACCGGTTCAAACTCATAGCAACCTTAGACATAACAGAATGAAACACTGTCCTGTCCTAGGTCATCTCCATAAATTGTACTGCCTCACAACTGTTGCCACACTTCAGCCCATTGTTGCTTCCACTGTGCCATGCCTCCACTTCATCAAGCATAATGCCCCTTTCCAGGGACTGATCCCTCCTGATAATGTGTCTGAAGTATGAGAGATGAAATCTGGCCATTTTAGCTTCTGAGGAACATTCTGTCTATACTTTTTCATCATAGATTTTTTTTGTAATTGTGGCAGTCCCAAGTGTTCTGAATATTTTTCTCCAACACCATAACTCAAATGCATCAAATGCATGGCCTTCCTTATTCATTGTCCAACTTTCATATGCATATGAGGCAATTGAAAAACCACTGACTTGGGGCAAGTACGCCTTAGTCCTCATACTGATACTTTTGGTCTTGAACACTTTAAAGAGGTCTTGTGCAGCAAAGTTGTGTATTTCTATACATCATTTTATTTAAAATATTTAAAATATACTGCAACAATTTTGCTTCCTTTCTTTTGGTTTTGATGATGTTGTTCTTTGAGATCGGTTGGACTTTCTAGCACCTAGAATTTATTCTACTTCCCATCTTTATTGCCTTATCTTCTGCTCCAGGTTGGAGGGAGGACTTTCCAATTTCATTTTTCTCACATTCACGAAGCGCTCCCCAATGTCATGGATATAGCAGCTATTATTATGTGTTCAAG
This sequence comes from Chrysochloris asiatica, assembly GCF_000296735.1. NCBI lineage: Eukaryota > Metazoa > Chordata > Mammalia > Afrosoricida > Chrysochloridae > Chrysochloris > Chrysochloris asiatica. The sequence goes on from NW_006408682.1 coordinate 1,519,544, forward strand.
TCTGTCTGAATGGCTTGTCTTGCTTCTAAACAAAACCAGTGTCTCCTCGTTACTACATACCTTCTGTGAATGAGTCTTCACTTTCTCAGATTTCAAGGTGTTCTGAAATATTATCTGCCATCCCTATAAAGAGCCCTGGTGGCATAGTTGTTAAAGCAACTCAGCTAGTAACCACTAGGTCACCAGTTTAAAACCACCAACTACTGGGTGGGAGAAATGTGCGGCAGCTTGATTGCATAAATCTACAGCCTTGGAAGCTCTCTTGAGCAAGTCTACTCTCCCCTGTGTGGTTGCTATGAGTTAGAATCAACTCAGTGGTGATGAATTTGGGATTTTTTGGTTTACCCTATCAATAATCAAGTTATATTCACCTCAAATAAATACATCATGTCACAGCCTCTTTGTCAGACTGTCCTGCTATGGTGGCTTGTATATTGTTGTTATTCTACCAGTATTTTAAATACCATCAAGACTCCCCATGAAGCACAGGATTGAATGGAGTTTTCAGACTAAGGCAGATTCAGTTTACCACTGAAAATATTATGAATCACTATAGTACTGGTGTGACGCTATAGGATAAGCACTGGACCACACGGTCAGTTCAAACCCACCAGCCACTCCTCAGAAACCCTATACAGGATCTCTGTAAATCAGAAATGACTCAATGGCACTTAATAGCAACAACAACATAGGACATTGTCTTACTCACTTGTTTTGGATACTTCATCAGGATCAACTATTGGAGGAAGCCATCCCGTTTGATGAAATAGGTGGGCAGAGAAATTAAGAGAGATCCTTGGAGCGATAGATTGGCAAAATAGATACAAGGGTGGACTCAAACATTAGAGAATGAAGCAGGATCAGGCAGAGGTTTTACTTTTTCTCTTTTTTCTGTGGTACATAAGGTTGCCTTCAGTCAGATTCAGTTCAGAGGCATGTATCTAGCTTTGCAATCACTCATGCATGCAAATAAACACACACAAACAAAGCTCACACACAACAATGCAGATGTACCTCGTAGCTATAATTATTTTATTTTTTTAGCCTGCCCTTCCTTTTCCTTTTTTGCTCCTTCTCACTGAGTTCAAGGTCTTCTAATTCTTTCGTATCTCAGCTATGTTGTGCATCAGTCAGTCTATCTTACATGATATTTTAGAAATAATCATTTTATTATTAGGTTCCAAAGAATAGGTGAATTCCTGCTCCCTTCAGGATAAACTCAATAACTTTGAACTCAAAACCATATCTTGCCTGAATTTAGTATGTATTTTCCATTCTTATATTCCACTGCTGCTAAAAAGGAAGATGAATTTTATGTCATTCAGATTTCCTTTACCTACTTCCCACAACCTTTCTTGACTGACTAGGCACAAAGTTACTTAGTCATCCTTTTCATGCATATATCAAATTTCTACCCATAAATTGTTCTTTGCAGACTGCCAGCTCTTTTGATATCATCTTTTCCTATCCATCCAAGTTTCATTTTTATACAAGATTTTCACGTTTATATCTTTCTCTCCCAGATTTAATTCACTGCAAGAGCCCCATTTTGCACTCTTTTGCATTCTGGTAGTACACACAGTTTACTGTGCAACTCAATGACAATTGATAACCTTTTTCATTTGATTCCTGGCAAGCCAATGTGATAAAATGACAAAATGAGATATAGAGACATTTAGTTCTGTAAGGTACCAGAGACGTGACTTTTGGTGAGCACAATAATAAATGAAAATCTAATAGAGAAGATGTAGAACTTTAATAAAAGTTATGAAGAAAAGCAGTAATGTAATTATGCCAGGAGGGAATAGTGAACACAAGATAAAAGAATAATTTGAACCAAATCTAGACTCTAAAATGTTCACCCACATTTTGTGAGACAGCAAAACAAAAACAAACAAAAAACCCCCAGCTTAGCTGGCTTTGGAGTGGGGTTGGTTAGAATTTGGAGATGATCTCCTTGGAAGTTAAGAATGTGTTTTGTCTTCAGAGAATAAGTGATAGAAAACTACCTAGACTTGTTATATGCCTCTGGAGGTGACTTAATAAATGAAATAACATGTTAAATGAAATGGGGAATATTACGGTGCCTGCATATCGATCCTGGAGACCGAATCCCTGTCTCACTACTTACAGGGTATGTGGTCTTGGGCAATTAGTTTAGCCTGTCTGTGCCACAATTTCCTCAGTTGAAATAAAGGTTCTAAATGCATTTCAAATGGATGTTATAAAGGTAAATGAACTGATACGTAATGTGCATAGAAATGTACCAGAAATATGTTGTTGTTATTATAATTAAGTGTAGACAGACGAGTGGATTCCGACTTACAGCAACCCAGTATAGTGTTTTCAAGGAGTGACGGTTGAATATAGAAAGTACAATATGACTGTTAACTGTTATCATTATATGTTATAAATTCTGCCTATGTGTAAATGTACATGGAAACAAAATGAGAGTGTCATGAGGGGATTGTGTTAATTTTACAGGAAGGGGAACCAGGAAGGTAAGAGATAGAGAACTGATGGGGAGATAAGCTATGGAGAGATAGTCACTACTAGTTTTGTTCCACTACTCACTTGTCAGTTTGTTGTATTGTGATGGCTTAGGTGTTGCTGTGATTCTGTAGGTATACCACTGGTATTTTAAACACCAGCAGGGTAACCTGTCTTAGTCTGCAAGCTCACACTAAAACAGACTAGGGAAAAGAGATGTTGTTATCTATCAGGTGCCATCGAGTCAAGGCTCATACCGACCCCTTGTACAACAGAATGAAACACTGCCCAGTCCTGGGCCAGCCTCACAACTGTTACCATGCTTGAGCCCATTGATGCTGACACTTTGCCAATCCATCATGCTAAGGGTGTTCTTCTTTTTCTCTGACCCTCCATCTTACCAAATATGATGTCCTTCTCCAGTCAATGGTCCCTCCTGACAACATGTCTGAAGTATGAGAGATGAATTTTGGCCATCCTGCCCTCCAAGGAGCACTCTGGCTGCACTTCTGACACAGATTTGTTGGCTTTTTTGGCAGCCCATGGCACTTTCAATATTCTCTTCCAACACCATAACTCATAGGTATCAATTCTTCTACAGTCTTCCTTATTCACTGTCCAGCTTACACATCCATATGAGGTTATTGAAAACACTATGGCTTGGGTCAGGTGCACCTTAGTCCTCAAGCAGACATCTTGTTCTTCAACACTTTAAATGTTCCTGTGCAGCGGATTTGCCTAATGCAGTACATTGTCTGATTTCTTGACTGATGCTTCCATGAGTGTTGATAGTTGATCCAAGAATAATGAAGTTCTTGACAACTTCAATCTTCTTTCCATTGATAAGAATGTTGTTTATTGGTCCAGTGGTGAGAATTTTTGTTTTCTTTACATTGAGATGCAATCCATACCGAAGGTTGTGCTCTTCGATCTTCATCAGTAAATACTTTAAGTCTTCTTCACTTTCAGCAAGCCAGGTTGTATCATCTGCATATTGCGGGTTGTTAATGAGTCTTCCTTCAATACTGATGCCATGTTTTTCTTCATATAACCCAATATCTTGCATTATTTGCTTAGCATACAGGTTGAATAAGTATGGTGAAAGAATACAACCCTGTGGCACACCTTTCTTAATTTTAAACCATTCAGTGTTCCCATGTTCTGTTCGAACATACAGAGAAAAGATATGGAGTCAGAAAACCAAAAAAGAAGAACACACTCAGCATTTCTCAAACTAGGGGAACTGAAGGGAAAAAAAAAAAATCAAGCCTCAACTTTTGTTGTTTAAGGATTCTCTGGACAAATTATTGAATAATGCAGATAGCATCAACAGAAGATGGAAGGAATACACAGAGTCATTGTACCCAAAGGAAATGGTTAATGTTCAACCATTTCAAGAGGTAGCATATGATCATGAGCCAATGATACTCAGGGAATAAGTCCAAAGTGCATTGAAGGAATTGGCAAAGGACAAGACAGCAGGAATTGATGGAATAAAAATTAAAATCTTTCAAGAAAGTGAGGCAGAACAGGAAGCACTCACTCATCTATGCCAAGAAATTTGGAAGACAACTATCTGACCAACTGATTGGAAGAGATCCATATTTGTGCCCATTCCAAAGAGAAGTGACCCAACAGATTGTGGAAATTAACAGACAACGTCTTTGATTTCTCATGTGAGTAACGTTTTACTAAAGGTAACATAGAAATGGCTGCAAGCATATATTGACAGAGAACTTCCAGAGATTCAAGCTGGATTCAGAAGAGGATGTGAAATGAGGGATATCATTTCTGATGTCTGAAAGCAGAGAATACCAGAAAGATGTTTACCTGTGCTTTATTGACTACACAAAGGCTTTCAATTGTGTGGATCATGACAAGCTATGGACAACATTCCCAAGTATGAGTATTCCTGAACATTTAATTGTGCTCATGAGGAATCTGTACATGGACCAAGGGAGAAGAGAGATAGACTACTTCAAGTATTTAGTCACTGAAATTCTTATGAGTAGCAGTGGTACACTGTGAGATATCGCCAGAATATTTAATATAGAAACATGATGAACAGTACCAGAATATTGTCAGATATACTGCCAGAAGATGAGCCCCGCAGGTTGCAAGGCTTTCAAAAAAATAGAGACAATATTTTGATGGTCTTGTCAAAGTAGAATTGACCATAATGATGCTAATGGAGTAAATATTTTAGGACCTTCATTTGTTAATGGGGCACAATTCAAAATGAGGAGAAACAGCAGTTGTTTTTTTAAATTAAGCACCCATTGATAATTGGAACATGGAATGTATGGAGTATGAATCTAGGAAAATTGGAAATTGTCAAAAATGAAATGAAACGCATAAACATCAATATCCTAGGCATTCGTGAGCTGAAATGGACTGGTAATGGCTATTTTGAATCTAACAATCACATGATTTACTATCCTGAGAATGACAAATTGATTGGAAGAGATCAACATTTGTGTCCATTCAAAAAAAAAACAAGTGGTCTTACAGAATGCAGAAACCATCGGACAATATCACATGCAAGTAAATTTTCACTAAAAATAGTTTTAAAATGACTGCATCAGTACCTTGGAAGGGAACTGCCAGAGATTCCCTGGATTCATAAAGGGAAATGGCACTAAGAATATCATTGCTGACATCAAATGGATCTTGGCTGAAATCAGAGAATATCAGAAAGATGCTTACTAGTGCTTTTTTGACTATGCAAAGGCTTTTGATTGTGTGGATCATGCCAAGCTCTGGACAACATTGTGGAGAATGAGTATTCTGGAACACTTAGTTGTGCTCATGTGTAACCTGTACACAGACCAACACGCAGTTGTTCGTATAGAACAAGGGGACACTGAACGTTTTAAAATCAGGAAAGGTGTGTTACATTCTTTCACCATACTTATTCAATCTGTATGATGATCAAATAATCTGAGAAAGTGGATTATATGAAGAAAAATATGACATCAGGACTGGAGGAAGACTCATTAACAACCTATAATATGCAGATGATACCACTTTGCTTTCTGATCATGAAGAGGACTTAAAATACAGACTTATGAAGATCAAAGACAACAGCCTTGTTTATGGGGTACATCGCAATGTAAAGAAGACAAAATTTCTCACAACTTAACCAATAAATAACATAAATCAATAGCATCTGTATTAATGGAGAAAGGAACTGTGGTAGCGTAGTGGTTACAAATTGGGCTACTAACCTCAAGGTCAGCAGTACGAAACTATCAGTGGTCTGTGGGAGAAAAATGAGGGTTTCTGCTTCCATAAAGATTTACAGCCTTGGAAACCCTATACAGGGTTGACATGAGTCAGAACCGACTGCATGGCACATAACCACCACCACCATATTAATAGAGAGAAGACTGCAGTTGCCAAAGACTCTATTTTGCTGAAATCAAATATCAACATTCATAGAGGTTGATTTCAGTCAAGTAATCAAATGACATTTCACATTAGGCAAAACTGCTGAGCACAACCTCTTTAAAGTGTTCAAAAGCAAAGATGTCAGTTTGAGGACTTATGTGCACCTTACCCAAATCATGATATTTTTCATGGCCTCATTTGCATGTGGAAGTTGAACAATGAAAAAGGAAAACCTTAGAAGAATTGATACATTTGAGTTAATGGTGTTGGAGGATAATATTGAAAGTACCATGGACTGCCATTAGAATGAATAGATCTGTATTGGAATAGGTGCAAACAGAATGCTTCTAGAAGTCAGGACTACCAGACGTTGTTTCTCATACTTCAGACATACTATCAGGAGGGACCAGTCTGTGGAGAAGGATAGCATGCTTTTTCAGCAAAAAGAAAGAAGACTCTCAAGAAGATGGATCGACACAGTAGCTGCAGCAATGAGCTAAAGCATAGCGATGATTGTGAAGCTGGAGCAGGACTGCGTGGTGTTTCATTCTGTTGTTCATAGGGTCACTATGAGTCGGTACCAACTCAATGGCAACTATCAACAATACCATGTTTTGGTTGGGATACAGAGTCGTGGTATCAGAAAGAAATGGCAGATAATACTGGGGGGAGGGAGTCAAAGGCATTGACAAAAACCAAGACTCCATGAATTGACAGAATGTAAATTGAAATGTTTCAACAAACTGATACAGCATTGAAGGTACTCACTCATCTATGTCAAGACATTTGAAAAACAGCTAGAAGAGATCCGTATTTGTGCCCATTCCAAAGAACGTTACACAGGAGCACAACTAAATGTTCCAGACTACTCATTCTCCACAATGTTGTCCGTAGCTTGGCATGACCCACACAATCAAAAGCCTTTGCATAGTCAATAAAGCACAGGTTCTGATATCCTCTGCTTTCAGCTAAGACTATCTGACATCAGCAATGATATCCCTCGTTCCATATCCTCAATGAAATCGGGCCTGAACGTTTGGCAGCTCTCTGTCAGTGTACACTAGTAATCACTTTAGCAGTATTTTACTTGTATGAGATAGTAACGATGACTTCCACATTCTGTTGGGTCACTTGTCTTTGGAATGGGCACAAATATGAATCTCTTCCGGTCAGTTGAGCACTTAGTTGTCTACCAAATTTCTTGGCAGAGATGAGTGAGTGCCTTCAGTGCTTTATCAGTTTGTTGAAAGATTTCAATTTGTATTCCATCAATTCCTTGAGCTTTGTTCTTTTACAATGCCTTCAATTCACCTTGGACTTCTTCCTTCATTATCATTGGGTCTTGATCATATGCTACCTGTTGAAATGGTGAAACATTGACTATTTCTTTGGTACAATGTCTGTGTATTTCTTCCATCTTCGTTTTATGCTTTTTGCATCGTTCAGTATTTTGTCCATATAATCCTTCAATATTGCGAATCAAGGCTTGCATTTTTTCTTCAGTTGCCTCAGCTGGACAAATGCTGAGCATGTTCTTCCCTTTTCATTTTCTAACTCTAGATCTTTGCACATTTTGTTATCTTATTTGATTTTGTCTTCTCAAGCTGCTCTTTGAAATTTTCTATTTAGCTCATTTACCTGCTCATTTCTTCTATTGGTTTTAGCATCTCTTTGCTGTAGAGCAAGTTTCAAAGTTTCTTCTGACATCCATTTTGGTCTTTTCCTTCTTTCTAGTTTTCCTAATGACCTTTTGCTGTCTTCCTGTATAATGTTCTTGATGTCATCCCACAATTCTTCTGGTTTTCGTTCTTCAGTGTCTAATGTATCAAATCTGTTCTTTAAATGAGTTTTAAATGCAGATTAGGTAATTTCAATGTCACACATTGGGTCTTGTGGATTTGTTTTAATTGTCTTCAGCTTCAGCCTAAACTTGCATAGGAGTAATTGATGGCCTGTTCCACAGTCTGCCCCTAGCCTTGTTTTGGCTAATGTAGTTATTTTGATTTCTGTATATTCCCTCTGGTGAGGTGCATGTGTGTAGTCATCTTTTATATTGTTTAAAAAGTATATTTTCAATATAAAGGTTGTTGGTCTTGCAAAATTCTATTAGCAACATTGTAGAGAATGAGTTTTCTGGAACACTTAATTGTACTCATGAGGAACATATTAATAGACCAAGAGGCAGATGTTCGAACAAAGCAAGGGAACGCTGAATAGTTTAAAATTAGGAAAGTTGTGCACCAGGTCTGTATTCTTTCATGATACCCTTTCAATCCGTATGCTAAACACATAATCTGGAAACTGGATTATATGGAGGAAGATTTATTAACAACCTATGATATGCAGATGATACAACCGTGCTTGATAAAAGTGAAAAGGGCTTGAATACTTATTGATGAAGATCAAAGACCACAGTCTTTGGTATGGGTAACACCTCAATGTAAAAAAGACAAAAATCCTTACCACGGAACCAATAAACATAAAAATGGAGACCAGATTGAAGTTGTCAAAGACTTCATTTTGTTTGGGTCAACCATCAACTCTCATGGAAGCAGCAGTCAAGAAATTAAATGTCATATTGCATTAGGCAAATCTGCTTGAAGTTGTCAAGGACTTCATTCTTCTTGGATCAACTATCAACATAAGCGGAAGCAGCAGTAAAGAGATCAGACGACATATTTCATTAGGCAAATCTGCTGCACAGGAACTTTTCAAAGTGTTGAAGAGCAAAGATGTCACCTTGAGGACTAAGGTGTGCCTAACCCAAGCCATGATATTTTCAATAACCTCATATGGATGCGAAAGCTGGATGGTGAATAAGGAAGATCGTAGAAGAATTGATGCCTTTGAATTGTGGTGTTGGAGGAGAATACTAAAAGTGCCATGGACTGCCAAAAGAACCAATAGATGTGTTTTGGAAGAAGTGCAGCCAGAGTGCTCCTTGGAGGCCAGGATGGCTAAGCTTCGTCTCTCCTACTTTGGACATATTGTCAGCAGGGAACAGTCCCTGGAAAAGGATGTCATGCTGGGTAAGATGGAGGGTCAGAGAAAAAGAGGAAGACCCCCAACGAGATGGATCAGCCAGGTGGCATCATTAATGGCATCGAGTGTGGCAGCGGTAGTGAGGTTGGCCCAGGATCGGACATTGTTCCGTTATGCTGTGCATGGGGTCGCTATGAATTGGTTCCGACTTGATGGCACCTGACAACAACAATATGCATGTGAAAGTTGAACAGTGAATAAGCAGTACCTTAGGAGAATTGATACATTTGAGTTACGGTGTTGGAGGAAAATATTAAAAGGACCCTCGATTTCCAAAACAACAAACCAATCCGTGTTGGAAGAAGCATGGCCACAATGCTTCTTGGATGTCAGGATGACCAGACTTCGTCTCTCATTCTTCAGCCATATTGTCAGGAGGGACCAGACCCTGAAGAAGGATATCATATTTGATAAAATAGAGGTTCAGAGAAAAAGAGAAAGGCCCCCAGTCTAGATGGATTGGCATAGTGGCAGCAGCAATGGACTCAAAGGTAGCAAAGATTGTGAGGTTGGTGCAGGGCTGAGTAGTGTTTCGTTCTGTTGTGCGTAGGGTCGCTATGAGCCAGACTTGATGGCACCTAATAACAACAGTCATTTTTGTATTCTCTGATTTCAGCTAAGATGCATTTGTTGTCAACAAAAATATCCCTCATTCCATGTCCTTTTCTGAATCCAGCTTACATTTCTGGTGATTCTCTGTGAATGTACTGCTTCAACCATTTAAAATTACCTTCAGCAAAATTTTGCTAACATGATATCGATGATATTTTTTTAATAATTTCCGTATTTTGTTTGCTTAGCTTTTTTTGGAATGGACACAAATATGAATATTTTCTAGCCAGTTGGCCAAATTTCTTGACACAGACTAGTGACCATTTCCAGTGCTATATCCATGTGTTCTAACATCTCAGTTGGTCTACTTTCAAATACTGGAGCCTCATTTCTTTCCAATGTCTCAGTGATATAAGAATTTCTCCCTTCAATATCATCTGCTCTTGATCATACGCTACCTCCTGAAATGGCTGAGTGTTAATCAAGTATTTTGGTACGGTGTACTCCTTCTGTCTTCTCTTGGTGCTTCCTGAGTATTCAATATTTTTCCCATAGAATCCTTCATTATTACAACTAGGGCTTAATTTTTTTTCTTCAGCTCTTTCAGCTTGAGACATTTCAAATGTGTTCTTCGCTTTTGGTTATCTAACTCCAGGTCTTTGTGCATTTCCTTATAATGCTTTATTTTGTCTTCTCAAGCCACTCTGACTTTTTTGGTTCACCAAATTTCCTTTTACTTAAGCTAGTCTATGTTCAAGAGCAAGTTTCAGAGTCTCTTCTGAAATCCTAATCAGTACTACAAACTGACAGATGTGTGGTGGATACATAGACTAGAAAGCTGGATTACTCATAACTACCTCCTATCAAAAAGTGCAATGGGATTCCTAAGGGCTTGTCGTACAGGCCACGTGTCCTTATATAATTGGCAGGAGAACTGTGGTTAGGTCCAGAGATTAGCTGAATGAGGCATCATGTTCCAAACTTTTATTTAATAGATTCCATTGTCCATGCCAATTTTTCATCTAATTCTCTTTATTCTTCTGATTGTGTTATAATTTTAATGAGATATACAGTTAGATACAAGCTTAATATTATCCATTCACAATCGATTTCAAAAGACTATAGACATAATTAGCTTGTTGATGCATCTATAAGGAGTGGCAGGCTGAAGTGCTGCTTACCTTTTGCCTTTGAGTAGACACTGAAGACATACTTTAAAAGCTGCTGTTTGCTCCTTAGAAAATATTTTACAATTAAAGTTGCTTTCCATGATTGTTTGGATAAGCTTCTGACATTGCCAGACCTCACTTGCTCACATTTCTATATCATACTGACTCAAGAAAAAGATTCTTTGGGTAACGGTAAACCTGGAACACGAGATTGAAAATGTGATGACATTTTGCATAGTCGGAAAGACTTCCTTTTTAGAAAATGTTTTCTTTGTAACACAGATGTGTTTTTCAGTGCCTTGGAATTTCCTCTCGCAAATATGTTGAGTCAACTAAATTTTAAAAGAAAATAATTACCTCCTGAATTTAGCTTTGCTGAAAGTGCATGTAAGAATTACAATCAAGCTCATAATAAAATCTTTTGAAATTTTCCTGGTGTTTACCGTGTGAGAATAAATGTAGGAAATGAGGTCCCAGGGTTAATGGAGAGTTCTACTCTTTTAAAACTGAGAAAGTACATGGAAGTAGTAAAAAAAAGAAAAGAAAAGAAAAAAAGTACCAATGTGTATAATGTTGCTAATCCTCAAAATTAGAACACCTCAATATTTTTTATTCATACTTATTATTATTTTTTAATTTTGTTACTGCTACTGTTGCTAGGCACCACACAGTTGACCATTACTCACAGACACCTCCGTACAAGAGAAGGAAACGCTGCTGGATCCTTCTCACAATTATTATATTTGTACCAGCCTCACAATTATTATATTTGAGCTCATTGTTGTAGCCACTGTGTCACTTCATCTTGTTGGGAATATTCCTCTGTTTTGCTAACACTTTACCCAGCACGATGGCCTTTTCAGTAATATGTCAAGGAGCATTCTGGTTGTACTTCTTCCAAGAGATATTTTTTTGTTTTTCTGGCAGTCTATGGTACTATCCATATTTTTCTGCAATACCATAATTCAAATGCATCAAATCTTCTCAGGTCTTCCTTATTCATTGTCCAGCTTTCACATGCATATGACGCTACTGAAAATACCATGACTTGAATCAGGCATACTTTAGTCCCCAAAGTGACATCTTTACTCTCTAACACTTTTAAGACGTCCTTTGCAGCAGATTTGCCAAAGCAATATGTCATTTGATTTCTTGACTCATTCTTCCATGAGCACTGATGGTGAATTCAAGTAAAATGAAATCTTTGAAATTTTTAATCTTCTCTTGCTTTGTCATGATTTTTTTTTAATTGCTCCAAGTGTCAGGATTTTTCCTTTTTTTTTTACATTGAGTTCATTTACATACTGCAGACTATTGTTTGATCTTCATGAGCAAGTGCTTCAAGTCCTTTTCGTTTTCAGCAAGCATCGATTCTTCTACTGTCTTCCTTATTCAGCACCCAAATTTCATGTACATGTGAGGTGGTTGAAAATACCATGGCTTGGGTGAGGCCAGCTTAGTCTTCAAACTGAAATCTTTGTTCCTGAATACTTTAAAGAAGCCTTGTGCAGTAGATTTGCCTAATGCAATACATCATTTGATTTCTTGGTTGCTGCTTCCATGAGTGTTTATTGTTGATCCAAGTGAAATGAAATGTTTGACAACTTAAATCTTTTCTCCATCGATCATGAGGTAATTTAATATAATTGTGAGTATTTTTGTTTTATAATGAAATGTGCAAATGTGTTTTATAATGAAATGTGTAGTTAGTAAACCAAATGGAACATGCTCAGCATTTCTCAAGCGGGAAGAACTGAAGACAACATTGAAGCCTCAACTTGCCATATTGAAAGACTCTATGGGAAAAATATTGAATGATGCAGAAAGCAACAAAAAATATGAAACAAATACATAGTCATTGTACCAAAAAGAAATGGAAAATGTTCAACCATTTAAAGAGGTAGCATATGATCAACAGCCAATGATACTGAAAGAAGAAATGCAAGTTGCACTTAAGGCATTAGCAAAGAACAAAGTTCCCATAATTAATGGAATAAAAATTGAAATGTTTTAACAAACTGATGCAGCACTGGAGGCACTTACTCATCTATGCCAAGAAACATTGAAGACCAACTGGTTGGAAGAGATTAATATTTTTGCATGCTCCTAAGAGAGGTGACCCAACAGAAAGCGGAAATCATCTGACAGTATCATTAATATCACATACAAGTAAAATTTTGCCAAACATGATTTTTAAATGGCTACAATAGTACATTGTCAGGGAACTGCCAGAGGTACAAGCCAGTTTCTGATGAGGAAATGGAACTAGTGATATCACTGCTGATATTCAATGAATTTTGACTGAAAGCAGAGAATACCAGAAAGATGTTTACCTGTGCTTTATTGACTATGCAAAGACATTTGACAAGCTCTGGACAACATTGTGGCGAATGGGTATTCTGGAACACTCAATTTTGCTCGTAAGGAACCTGTACATAGACCATCAGTCAGTCATTCAAACCAAACAAGGGTCTAGAGAATGATTTTAAATCAGGACAAGTGTATGTCATGGTTGTATTCTTTCACCATAGTTATTCAATTTGTATGCTGTCAACATAATCAGAGAAACTGGATTATTTAAAAAGAACATGGCATTAGAACTGAAATAAGACTCATTAACAACTTGAAATATACAAGTGATATATCCTTGCTTGCTGAAAGCAAAGAGGACTTATAATACTGATGAAGATTAAAAAAAATCACAGCCTTTAGTATATATTATGGTTCGGTGAAAGGAAATAGAAGTCCTCAGCACTGGACTAAAGAAAAGATTGAAGTTGTCATAAACTTCGTTTTGCTTGGATTCACCGTCAACACTCATTGAAGCATCAGTCAAGAAATCAAATGATTTATTGCATTACGTAAATCTGCTGCACACGCCTCTTAAAGGTATTCAAGAGCAAAGATATCAGTTTAAAGACTAAGGTGCTCCTAACCCAAGCCATGGTATTTTCAATAGGCTTATATGCATATGAAAGTTGGATAATGAATAAGGATGACAACAGAATCATTGATGTATTTGAGTTATGGGCTAGGAGAAAAATATTAAAAGTACCATGGATTTCCAGAAGAACAAACAAATCTTTGTTGGAAGAAATACAGCCATAATGCCCTTTTGAAGCGAGGATGGCAATGCTTTGTCTCTCATACTTCAGACATATTATCACAAAGGACCAGCCCTAGAGACGCCATTATCCATGGTAATGTGGAGAGTCAGCAAAAAGAGTGAAAACCCCAACCAGGTGGACTGGCAGAGTGGCAGCAGCAATGGGCTCAAGTGTAACAACCACTGTGAGGATGGATCAGGACTAGAGTGTGTTTCATTCTGTGTGCATGCGGTTGCGTGGGTCAGAACCGACTTGATAGCACCTAACACCAATTTATAGGTTTATGACATCTGCAAATAGAGATTGTTTTACTTTTTCCTTTCTGATTTGGATAACTATTGTTTTTCTTTCTTGTCTTACTGCTCTGAGTAAGAGTTTCAGTAGAATGCTGAATATAATGTGCATCTTTGTCTCATTTCCATTTTCTAAAAGTCGGCTCTCAGCCTTTCTCCATTCAGTATAAGTTGGCTGTTGGTATTGAATATATGTACTTAATTATAAGAAAGTTCCTTTCAATTTTTATTTTGCTTAGCTTTTATCAGGAAAATATATTGAATTTCATAAAATGCCTTTCGAATCAATTTATCTGATCATGTGTGTTTTTTTTCCTGTGTATTAAATTTATGTGATATTGTAATGTTAAACCAGTTGTTAGGAATCCCACTTGTTTATGGTTTATGATTTTTTCATATGTTGCAGAAGTCTGTTGTCTAAAATTTTGTTGAAAATTTTTATATTTATGTTCATAAATTATATTGGTCTGTAATTTCTTATTTTTTTTTGTATTGGATTATTGCTTTGCCTAGTTTAGGTATCAGAGTTATTCTGGTTCATAGAAAGATTTGGTAGTATTCCTTCTTATATGTTTTTGAAGAGGTTGAGAAGGATTTCTGTCAACTCTTCTCAGGTTGTTTGGTGGAATTTCAATAAAGTCAAGTGACTCCAAGCCTTTTCTTTGTTGCTGGATTTTTTCTTTTCTTTTCTGGTATCATCTATGTCTTCTTTTGTAATGGTTCTTTTAAAATTTTCTATCTCTGTTTTAATTATTTGGGCAAGTAGTGTGTTACTTAAAAATTCTCCATTTCATCTAGGTTTTCACGTTTATTGGAGTGTAATTTTTCATAGTAGTCAAGTTAAGATTTTTTTCACCTCTGTTGGATCATTTGAAATGCCACCAATTTTATTTCTTAATTTGGTTATTTGCATTGGCTCTTTTCTGTTTTTGTTTTGTTTTGTTTTGTTTATATTAGAATCTATTTTATCTGATATCATTGTGCCTACCCTGCTCTTTTTTGTTTACCAATTGCCTGGAATATTTTTCTTTATGTTTTTATATATCAGTCTATTTGTATTGTAAGTCTAAGATGTGTTTCTTTTGACATCAAAATAATAGATCATGATTCTTTCATCCATTTGTCTCTCTCTGCCATGTACATGGGATGTTTGACCACTTACGTTTAATATCATTACTAAAAACTGAGTGTCTACTTCATTCATTTATTATTTGTTTTTGGAGTGTTTTATATATTCTTTGCTCTTTTATTCTGATTTTTTTTTTCATAGAAACGTTTAGCATATAAACAGTAGTTAATATACAACTTCAGCATAAAAATCTTATACTAATATACTCCTACCTGCCCCAGTTCTCCTTTAAAATCAATATACTACCTATGTTTAATATATTACTCTGCACTTACTCATACTTATTACAAACTTGATGTTGTATTATTTGTGAAATTTAATGAGTTTATTTCTTGAAAATATCATATACTTGGTCCCTATGACTTTTCATGTTGTTGCATATTTTAAAGGTTTCTCTCTTATTTTTATCTATTTTTTCATGTACAGAAATTAGTATTTATGTAATGTGTGTCCCTTTCTATAGAACAATGGCTTTTTTTTTTTTTTAACACGCCCTTAAATTATACTTACAGAACTAGTCTTATTGTTGTTGTTAACTGCCGTCAAGTTATGACCCATAGCGACCCTGTATCGGGTTTCCAAGGAGTGGCTAGTGAGCTTGAACCACTGAACTTGCAGTTCAAACCGACTTTGCAGTCCAGCGTATTAACCCACAGCGCAACACCTGGACTCCGAAACTAGTCTAGTGGTGGCAAATGCTAAGCGTTTTGGTTTATTCAGGGCTGTCTTGATTTGTTCCTCAATTTTATAAAATTGCAATTGTAGGTAAAATAACCAAACTCTTGATTGGCCATTTTTTTCTTTCGGCGTTTAAGATATGCCCCTCCATTGCTACTGCCCTCTAGAGTATTGGGGAGAAATCCACACGGATCCTTATAAAATCCTTTTGATATATTATATTATGTTTTTTTTCTTGTTGATTGTTGAATACACTCTTGTCTTTAATTTTCAAAACATTTATTAGGATATGGAGCAGAGTTGATTTTTTTGTGAGTCATTTAATTAGTAATTATATAGCTACCTATATCTTGGTTTTCAGTTCAGATAATAAAAAATTCCCTCTTATTATCCCTTGGAAGGACCTCTGGTAGCGTAGTGGTTACGAATCGGGCTGTGAATCTTAAGGTCAGCAGTTCGAAACTACCAGCTATTCCGCGGGAGAAAGATGAGGCTTTCTGCTCCCATAAAGATTTGCAGCCTCTGAAACCCTGTACAGGGTCGCTATGAGTCGGAACCGACTCCACGGCACATAACAACAACAAATGATCCCTTGGAGAATGTGCCTATTCCCTTATTATTAGTAGGTAGGTTTACCTAACTTCTGTGGTATCCCATTCCTGTCTCCCACTCTGGACTTACCCCAACTTTCCAACACCTTAGCTGCCACCATATATTTAGATTTCAGTATACCCTGTTTTTTGTTTGTTGTTTAGCTGATACAGTTGCTGGGAGAATAATTGGAAAATTCCATTCTCTTCTCTAGCTTGATCCATCTCCTATCTATTTCTTCCTACATGAGTCTATAATTTGTCACATTTTTCTTTTCTTTGTGACTGTTTTGCCAATCCCATCATTGAACTCAGGTGTGTAGACTTGGTGTTGCACAGACCTAAATGTTGGCGCTTTGACTGCAATCAGAGAGTCTATAAGAGAAAGGCCTAAAAATCTTCGTCCATTAAAGCCACTACCTAAAAAACTCTATGAAGTAGTTCTACTCTGAGAAGCATTATGTCTCCATGAGCCAGAATGGAATCCACAGCAGTAGATTTGGATTTGTTTAGGAAGAGTTTAGGGTTTTCCATAGTTAGCAAGTCTTTGAATTTAATTTTTGGTTCCAGAGGCTGCCTGTTTGGGTTCAATAAGCAAACTATTCACCCAAAACCCTATATTCTACAGCAGGTATCATTTATTTAGGCATTGCAGACCACTTAACTCAGCAAAAACATGAATAATTTTTCCCCCCAATCTGCAGGGAGATTGTATGTTTGTGTGTGTGTTTGAGAACACTTTGACAATTCAGGGAAGCAATTATCAACTCCTTTTTTGTTTGTTTGTTTCACATCTAGTTTTCATAGAGTCTCAGTGTCCGTCAGGAAGAGGAAGTCTGAGAGATGAGGAATTTTCTGACCTTCCTGGAGCAAGAGTGTAGAATTATGTGTGTCCATGGCATTTTGAGTTATGGTGTTGGAGGAGAATATTGAAAGTGCCATGGGCTGCCAAAAGAACCAATAGATCCATTCTGGAAGAAGTACAGCCAGAGTGCTCCTTGGAGGCCAAGATGGCCAAACTTCATCTCTCATACTTTGGACATATTGTCAGGAAGGACAAGTTGCTGGAGAAGGATATCATGTTTGGTAGGGTGGAGGGTCAGAGAAAAAGAGGAAGACCCCCAACGAGATGGATTGGCCAGGTGGCAGCATCGATGGACTCAAGTGTGGCAACAGTAGTGAGGTTGGCCCAGGATCAGGCAGTGTTTCGTTCTGTTGTGCATAAGGTTGCTATGGGTCAGTACCGACTCAATGTCACCTAACAACAATAACATGGCATTTTGGATACTCCAAGAACAAAATGATAGTTTTTTAAACTGCTGTGGACCTCTTTTACAGCTTTTACTCCCAACATTTTTTGGTTTGTCTATTGCTTGCCCTCAGGAACCTTGGTAGTGAAATGGTTGAGGCATGTGGCTATTTAAAAGGTTGATGGTTCAACCCACCAACCACTTCTCAGGAGAAATATGTGGTAGTTAATTTTTGTCAAGATTGTTGTTGGTAGGTGCTGTTGAGTCAGTTTCAACTCATATTGCCCCTTCATAGGGTTCCTAAGGAGCTGGTGGTGAGTTTAAACTGTTGATCTAGCAGTTCAAACCAACTTTCAGTCCAATGCCTGTCGTACAGTGCTATCTCAGGACTCCTGAAAACCCTTTGAATTAATTCTACTCTGGCCTTTGGGGTCATAATGAATCAGAATTGACTCGATAGAAATAAGTATTGTTTTCTCTACGTCCCTGGGTGGTACAGGTTATTTGTAATCAGCTACTAACCTGGTGTGGTAAGGTAGAATAAGGTCTGCGTTGCTAACCACAATGTCAGCAGTTCAAAGCCACCAGCCACTCCTCAGAAATTCTGGGTCACTATGGTGTGGTGCTGTGGGTTAATGTGCCAGACTGCAAAACCTTGAACTACAAGGTCGGCAGTTCAAGCTCACCAGCTGCTCCTCGGAAACCCTACACAGGGTCTTTATGGGTCGGAACCAACTCGATGGCATTTAACAACAACATGAGTTAGAAGTGATTCCATGGCACTTAACAACAACAACAACAACAACTAACTTTAATGTTGGTGATGCCTTAGAAGAAAGCCCTACCAATCTGCTTCTGTTAAAGATAAAGCCAAGAAAACTCTATGTAGCATTTGTATTTATAATGCATGGGTTGCCTTGAATCAGAATCAAATCCTCAGCAGTCTTTTTCTGTTGTTTAATTGTTTTCCCTAAGTGTTCTTTATCACCTCAGGCAGTACATTTCGGGATATATGCACAAATGTTTTAAACCAGTACTGCTGACAGTGGCTTTTGCACATGGCAAATTCCAAGTTAAGTGAAATAAAGACAAGCCTTTGTTGGAAACTTCCTTGGAACACCTGACAAGTTAAATAATATTTCTTTCTTTAGAAATGACTTTTAAAAGACTTCTAGTCCCATTCTGTTCCTTTGTATCTGGAAGGTGGGTTGTTATTTTTCAAGATTGTCAGGAGGGACCAGTCACTGGAGAAGGATTTCATCTTTGGTAAGGAGGAGGGTTAGAGAAAAGAGGAAGACCCCCAACGAGATGGATTGGCCAAGTGGCAGCATCAATGGACTCAAGCGTGGCAACAGTTGTGAGGTTGGCCCAGGATTGTGCAGTGTTTCGTTCTGCTATGAATAAGGTTGCTATGGGTCAGTACTGACTCAATGGCACCTAACTACAACAATAACAGACTTGGACAATTAAAATGTCACAAGTCTCACTATTTCTACTGACATGCAGCCATTTTCATTAAAACCTGCACCCTGGGTTACTGCAAGCAATTGGCTAATTTCTAGGCTTCAAAAAAATTGATTCCAATAGTTTGGGCTAGTTTTGTCATTACTTTCAATTTTACTGATGTATCACACCTTATTAGGTACTCTGAAGACATCCTTTAATCATTGTTTATGTCTCCATTCAGACAATGTCTCATTTAATAATATATGTCTAATTCTCTGGGCCAAGACAATGTTTTTTTCTTTATTCATGTTGGTGTTGTTAGGTGTCATTGAATCAGTTCTGACTCGTAGTGACCGTTTGTACAACAAAACAAAACACTGTCAAGTCCTATGCTGTCTTCACGATCATTGTTACATTTGAGCCCATGTTCCTGGCATTGTGTCAGTCCATCTTGATTGGGATCTTCTTTATTTTTTTGCTGACCCTTCACTTTTCTAAACATGATGTTTTTCCCAGGGAGTGATCCCAACTAATAATATATCAAAAGCATGAGAAATGAAGTTTCACCATGCTTGCTTTAAGGAGCATTCTGGCTGCAGTTCTTCCAAGACAGATTTGATTGTTTTCTGTCAGTCCATGATACTTTAAATATTTTTCTTCAACACCATGATTCAAATGTGTTAATTCTACTACAGTCTTACTCATTTTCCAACTTCACATGTATATGAGGCAATTGAAAATACCATGGATTGGGTCAGGGACACCTAAGTCCTCATACTGACATCTTTGCTCTTGAACACTTAAAAGAGGACTTGTGCATCAGATTTGCCTAAGGCAACATGTCCTTTAATATGCTGACTGCTGCTTCCATGAGCATTAATTATGAATTCAAATAAATTGAAGTCTTTGCCAACTTCAATCTTTTCACTGTTTATTGTGATGTAATTTATTAGTCAAGTTGTGAGGATTTTTGCTTTCTTACATAATCCTTACTGAAGGCAGTGTTCTTTGATCCTTACAGGTAAGTGTCTCAAGTCCTCTTCACTTTCAGTAAGCAAGGTTGTGTCATTTGCATATCACAGACTGTTTATGACTCTTCCTCAAATCCCATTACCACATTCTTCTTCATATTATCAAGCTTCTTGAATTATTTGCTCATCATACAGATTGAATAAATACAGTGAAAGGATATAACCCTGCCTCACACTTTTCCTGATTTTAAATCATTCATGTTCTTTTCTCTTTGAATGACTACCTCTTAGTCTATGTACAGGTTCCTCAGGAGCACAATGAGGTGTTCTGGTATATCCATTCTTAACAATATTATCTGTAATTTGTTATGATCCACATCGTCTAATGCCTTTACTTAGTCAATAAAGCATAAGTAAACATATTTTCAGTATTTTCTGCTTTTATCAATGATCCATGTGTTGGCAACAATGATATCTGTAGTTTCTGAATGTGGTAGTCCTTATTGATGTACTGTTACAGTCATTTTTGAATAATTTTCACCAAATTTTACTTCCATGTGATATTCATGATATTGTTCAGTGTTTTCTGCATTCTGTTGGATCACCTCTCTTTAGAACAGGCATTAATATGTATGTATTCCAATCAATTGGCCAGGTAACTAACTGTCTTCCATATTTCTTGACATAGATAAGTGAACATGTCCAGCATTTCATCAGTTTGTTGAAACAGTCCAATCTATATTCAGTCAATTCTGGGAGCCTTGATTTTCTCCAGTAACCTCAATGTAGCTTGGACTTCTTCAAGAAGACCCATTGGTTCTTGATCATATGGTAGCTCTTTAAACGATTAACCAGTTATTTTTGGCACAGTGACTCTGTACATTTTTTTCATCTTCATTTGATGTTTCGTACATCATTCAATATTTTGCCCATAGACTCTTTCAATATTGCATGTTGAGGCTTGAATTTTTCTTCGGTTCTTACAGCTTGAGAAATATTGAGTGTGTTCTTTGCTTTTGGTTTCCTGACTCCAGGTCTTTGCACATTTCCTTGTAATACTTGATCTTGTCTTCTTTAGTTGTCCTTTGAAATTTTCTGTTCAGCTTTTTCTTTGAAAATTTCTGTTCAGCTTTTTTTTGCCTCATTTCTTTCATTTGCTTTAATATCTCTATGCTGGAGAGGAAGCTTTAGAGTCTCTTCTGACATCCATTCTTGTCTTTTTTTCCATCCCTTCTTGTGTTCTAAATGACATTTTGCTTTCTTAATGAATGATGCCCTTGATATTATCCCACAGATATTCTGATCTTCTGTCTTTAGTGTTTAATATATCAAATCTCTTCTTGATATGGTCTCTAAATTCATGTGAGATATGCTTTAGGTCATATTTTCTCTCTTATAGACTTGTTTGAATTTTTTCAGCTTCTGTCTAAACTTGTACATTAGTAATTAATGGTCTGTTCCACAGTTGGCCACTAGCCTCGTTTTGGCTGATGATATTGCATTTCTCCATTGTTTCTTCCTGCAGATGTAGTCAGTTTAAATCCTGTACATTCTATCTGGAGAGGCTCATGTATATATTTGTTGTTGTTGTTTTTTAAGTTTTTACTGTGAATTGAGTGATAGTTTACATGGGAGAACATTGGTTTTACACTCATCATTTAATTGCAATGATTACAATTTCCTCTGTGCATTATCATTCAGTAGTATTTGCTTCTATTCCTTTTGGTTTTTGTTTGTTTTTTGGGGATGTACATAAAAACACTCAGAAATATATAATAATTTTAAAAACCAAAGGGTGTATACTTCAAGCCTGCCTCCTGGCTGCCAACACACATCCGTTCTTTTCATAAGTCTAGAGTCCTAAGCGGCTCTCTCTCCCCATGCCCTCATCTCTGCTTCTATCTCTGGTGTTGCTGCTTCTCTGAAGGGTCACACATTGTGCTCATGCTCTTCTCCCTTGATGGTCCTAGGGTGCTCTGTTTCTGTACTGTAAGATTAGCTACTCCCCCTTTTTTTGTTACAAAACTTCTAACTTTACAGTTGTGACAGTTGCAATTAGTCATGATAACAATTACTCACTATTGAATCATAAGAATCTTATCCCAATCTTCTTTCACCAGACCTATTTAGACAAGATGAAAACTACTCAGTGGGGATTCTACCTTTCCCTGCACACTCTGAAACTAAACTCCCTCTTGAAAACTTGTAAACCAGTCATTTCATGCTTTTACAGAACGCCCATTTTTGGTAGCCATTGTCTAAATTGCCTGCTCCTATCAACCGCATATATAGCGGGCATAAGATTGATACTTGATGTGAAGACTCCTTCGCTCTCTGTTGGTATTTTGAGCTACTACATCCACGTAGTGGTTACGAATCGGGCTGTGAACCTTAAGGTCAGCGGTTCGAAACTACCAGCTGCTCCGCGGGAGAAAGATGAGGCTTTCTACTCCCGTAAGGATTTACACCCTCGGAAACCCTGTACAGGATCGCTATGGGTCGGAACCGACTCGACGGCACTTAACAACAACAACAACACATCCATAAGTGGAGTCCTGGTGTGGCGCTGTGGGTTAATGCGCTAGACTGCAAAGCTGTTTGAACTGCACAGTCGGTGGTTCAAGTTCACCAGCTGCTCCTTGGAGACCCTATACAGGGTCGGTATGGGTCAGAATTGACTCAATGGCTTTTGACAACAAAAACAACACACCCATAAGTATAGGTTAAGTTTACACTTGTTTCCTTTATCAAAAAAAATTTTTTTTGGTCTTCTTTTAGTTGAGTTCTGATCATCAAGCAATCGAAACTAAGTCGAATGGGTACTATGTACAAGTTTGGACATTCTTGTGCATCTCTCCTCACTTCATAACAGCTGGGTGCTTCACTCTCCCCTCTAGCCCTGTGTGGCTATGTCCTTGTCTATGGGCTCAGGTGTCCCCAGGTCTCATCACACTTCAGACCAACCAGCCCTTCCTCTTCTCTCTCTCATCTCCAGGTCAACGGGAGTCTATGGAACATGGTCAAATTCAACCCATATCTTCATTGCT
Organism: Chrysochloris asiatica; assembly: GCF_000296735.1. Taxonomy (NCBI): domain Eukaryota; kingdom Metazoa; phylum Chordata; class Mammalia; order Afrosoricida; family Chrysochloridae; genus Chrysochloris; species Chrysochloris asiatica. Next base: position 1,542,698 of record NW_006408682.1, read on the forward strand.
GCCTTTCCCCTGCTTCCACTCAGCAGCAGACCATTGTGGTCGCCATCAAGCTTACATGTGTTTATTTTCAGTTTCTGCTTTGAGGGGGGTTTGTCCTGAAGGGGCTTGACTACTTGCCTTGATGGCTTCCTGGCAAACAATATGCTTTTTCTTGTAGTAAACAATCAGGCTGCCATTTTTGCTTTTTTGGATTTTTCCTGCTGGTCTTTCTTTCAAGAAGTATCTTCTGTTAACTCTTCCAGGCTGGTCTGCTTGACCTTTCAAATGGGAATGTCCCACCTCCGAAGTTTCTGGATGGGTCTCAGGGTTCCACCTAAGGTCCTATACACTACAAAAATTCCACAGTAAGCCTATATCATTGGGTAAGTTCTGGAACCACTTTTAGATATTACAATCAGTTATAGGCTGAAGACAGGCTTACAAGCTTTCTGTAATCATGTTTTCCGATATTCCTTTCTATCCTACTCAAATGTCTATTTTGCAGTAGTAGGCAAGGGAAACCCATGTTCCTAAGACAGTCAAACATCTTAACATTATTTCCCCTCTTTTACCTATCCTGACTATGCCTCAATCCCTGTATCACAGAACCCTGTTGTGTATAGTTGCTTTTTATGTTGTTGAAAATGATATTTGCAATGAATAAATCATTAATCATGTGATGTCCATCATGGTTTCTATCACTAAGGCTATATTTTCCAACTACTGATTCTTCCTCTTTATTTCAAACTTTTAAAATTACAATCAGCAGTATTTACCAAGGCATGTTGATTGCAAGTTTGATCAATTTCAGAGTGAAGAAGTTGGGAGAATTTTTCAGTTTCATCAGCATTGGCTTTCGTGTTTCGTGCAGAAATTTGAATATTAGTAATAATAACTGATCTTCTTTTTGGGTGTATGGATATTATCCTATCATAGACAGTATTGTACTTCAAGACAGATCCTGAAATGTTCTTTTTGATGATACATGTGATGCCCCATCTCTTCAATTTGGTGTTCCCAGTATAGAAACTATATAATTGTCTCATTCAAATTTGCCAGTAACTGTTCATTTCAACTAGGATAGCAATCTTTATGTGTTGTCCTTCATCTCTGACACCAGCCCATTTTACGACAGAAGAAGAAAAGACCAGGTGAGAAACTGCTGTCAAGGAATGTCTACAGCTACCAACAAGATGGGATTTCCCCCTGGTCTCTAAAACATGGAACATTACATTTCTGTTCTTTAAAGCCACATTCTTTATAGTGTTTCATTAAGTCAGCTGACACATAACTACAACAAAGATCTGGAGTAGTGTTGTGGCTCTATACGATATGCACTGGATCCCAAGATTGGTTTGAACCACAGGTCAGCAGTTCAAGTTTATCAGTGGATCCTTGAAAACCCTATACAGGGTCGCTATGAGTTGGAAATGACTTAAAAACAACAACAAAGATCTGGGTAAAGTTACTTAACTTCAATGTGGCTCAATTTGATCAGCATTAAAATAGGAATACCCGCCTTTTGGCTCTCTGAGCAGCACCATGACAGTCGGCAAGAACAAGCGCCTTACAAAAGGTGGCAAAAAGGAGCCAAGAAGAAAGTGGTTGATCCATTTTCTAAGAAAGATTGGTATGATGTGAAGGCACCAGCT
>NW_006408682.1:1545058-1546232 GCF_000296735.1 Chrysochloris asiatica
AAAAAAAAAAAAAAAAAAAGGAATACCCATTTTCTAGGATTGTTGTGACAAGTACTAGAATTAATATATATAATGAACTTAAAACCAACCGTGCTTTTAGTGTTTTACATAGTTATTATAATTAAATTTGCATCAAAATAGCTGCATAATTATGTTAATATACTCATTAGATAGGGTATAGAATAACTGATTGTATCTGAGCTTTCCTATTAGTCACTAAGTATCTGTTGTGTTTCCCTGAAGTTCTGGTGTGACTCTGTAGTGTGATAAGCACTTGATTGTATGGTTGGTTTGAACTGTAAGATCAATAGTTCAAACTCACCAGCTGTTCCTTGGAAACCCTGTACAGTGTCGCTATGATTCGGAACCATTTCAAGGGTATTTAACAATAACAACATTTGTTGTGTCACCCAAAGGTATCACTCATGTCACTTGGTTCCTGAGAAGAGTTCCCAAATGCTTTGTGTCACATATTTCCAGTCATAGCCTCAGTTGCATAAAGGCAGATTAACTTCTCCATTATGAGCATACATGGGTTCTACTTCTTTAATTTTTATGCTGGTTTTGTTGAGTGTCATCAGGATGATTCCTAATTATAGATACCCATGTGACAGAGCACAGCTACCCTATAAGGATTTCTAGGCTGTCATGGTTACAGAAACAAATGACCAGATCTTTTTTCTGCAGAGTTTCTGGGTGGGCTCAAACTGCCAACCTTTTGGCAAGTAGCCAGAAGCTTAAGTGCTGTAACAGTAGGATACCTTGCTGACGTTTATAGCAGGATTCATTTTCTCTTTATCTCAGGGTTTGTTCCATTGCCCCGGTGGTGGTGGTGGTGGCTCAAGAAAGTTAGTGTCAGATGAGCAGCATAAACCAGATGTAAGAATTCAGAGGAGGGAAGACTTCTTACTGGGTATAATAATTAGGGTGACAAATGCTATAATAACATATGCAAAGATTTACAGTTAGAAAACCAAAAGGGAAGAACACGATCAGTATTTCTCAAGCTGAGGGCACTGAAGAAAACAGTATTTCTCAAGCTGAGGGCACTGAAGAAAAAATTCAAGCCTCGACTTCCATTATTGAAAGATTCACTGGGCAAATTATTGAATGATGCAGAATGCATCAAGAAAAGATGGAAGGAATACACAGAGTCATTGTACCAAAAGGAAAT
>NW_006408682.1:1547697-1570813 GCF_000296735.1 Chrysochloris asiatica
TTCGTTCTGCTGTGCATGGGGTCACTGTGAGTTGGTTCCGACTCCATGGCACCTGACAACAACAACAGTTTGTTGATGACAAGTATCTTAATCATAAATGAACTGATTTGAAAGCATGACTACAGGAGGAATTCCCAAGGATTTCTTAAATAAAATTGTTAGACAAAAAATCCAGGACACTTTAGTTTGGAGTTCCATAACAATAAAGTTAATAATTTATATCAGAAACTTTACTTCTAACTTTGCACAATATATGGCTTTCCTAATGTGTGTTTTTTCTTGGTCTATGAGTAACTATTTGGTGATAACCTGAAATGACATTCCTTTTTGGTATAGTGACTCTGTGTATTCCTTCCATCTTCTTTTGATACATCTGTATCATTCAATATTTTGCCCATAGAATCCTTCAATATTGCAAGTCATTTCCCTCAGGTTGAGGAATGCTGAGCCTGTTCTTCATGCTTGGTTTTATAACTCCAAATCTTTGCAAATTTCATTGCATTTGAATTTTTCTTCTCAAATTGCCCTTTGCCAGTTCTTTTACCTCCTCATTTGTTCCAGTTGTTTTAGGATCTCTTTCCTGTAGCGCAAGTTTCAGAGTCTTCTCTGACATCCATTTTGGCCTTTTTCTTCTTCCCTGTCTTCTTAATAACCTTTTACTTTCTTCTTGTATGATGCTCTTCTGTCTTCAGTGTCTTATTTATTCAATCTGTTCTTGAGATGATCTCTAAATTTAGGTGGGATATGTCCAAGGTCATGTTTTGGCTCCCATGTACTTGTTTTAATTTTTTTCAGCTTCAGCTTGAACTTTCATATGAGCAATTGGTGGTCTGTCTGACAGTCTATCCCCATTCTTGTTTTGGCTGATGTCATGGAGCTTTTCTACCATTTCTTTCCACAGATGAAGTCAATTTGATGTCTCTGTATTCTATCTGGTGAGATCCATGTTTATGGTTGTTGTTTTATGTTGTTTAAAAAAAGGTATATGCAATGAAAAAGTCATTGGTCTTGCAAAATTATATCATGCAATCTCCAGCATTGTTTTTATCACCAAGACCATATTTTCCAACCACTGATATTTCCTCTATGATTCCAATTCACCCAAAATTATCAATACATCTTGATTGCATGTTTGATCAATTTCAGACTGATGAAATTGGTAGAACTACTCTATTTCATCATTACTGGCTTTAGTAGTTGGTGTGTAAATTTGAATAATATTTTGCTGGTCTTCCTTGTAGGCATATGGATATTATCTATCACAGTGCTGTACTTCAAGATGTATCTTGCATTGTTCTTTGTGATGATGAAGGAAACACCATTCATCTTTCTTTTGTGATTCTTGGCATAGTAAATCATGTGGTTGCCAGATTCAAAATGACCAATACGAGTCCATTTCAGATGCTGTGAGATAAAGCACTGGACCACAAGGTCAGGTTGAACCACAAAATTGGTGATTCAAGCACACCAGTGACATAGGGTTGCTATGAGTCAGAACCAACTCGATGTCACTTGACAACAATTCCTATGATATACCTGTTTATGGGTTCCATTTCATTCTTGACAACTTCCAACCAAAGATAAATGGTCGGTGTTTAACCATTTCAAGAGGTAGCATATAATCAAGAATCAAAGATCCTGAAGGAAGAAGCTTAATGTACACTGAAGGCATTGCTCTGGGAATTGATGGAATAAAATCATGGAATACAATAAGGCTCTGGGAACTGATGGAATACAAAATGCAATCTTTCAGCAGACTGATGTAGCAATGGAGGCACTCATTCATCTATGCCAAGAAATTTGGAAGGTAACTACCTGGCTACCTGGATTAGATCCATATTTGTGCTCATTCCAAAAAGAGACGACCCAACAGAATGCAAAAATCATTGGACAATCTTGTTAACACCGCATGCAAGTAAAACTTGGTAAGAATATTAAAACATGACTGCAGAAGTACATTGAGAGGAAACTTCAAAAGGTTCAAGCTAGATTCAGATGAGGACATGGATCAAGGGATGTCATTGCTGATGGATCTTGGCTGAAAGTAGAGAATACAAGTAGGATGTTTACCTGTGCTCTATTGACGACACAAAGGCTTTTCATTGGATGGATCATGACAAGCTATGGACAGCATTATAGATAATGAATATTCCAGAACACTTAATTGTGCTCATGAGGAACCTGTGCGTAGACCACCAAACAAGTGTTCAAACAGAGCATTGAATGGTTTAGAATCAGGAAATATGTGCACCAGGGTTGTATTATTACACCATGCTTATTCAATTTGTATGCTAAGCAAATAATTCGAGAAGCTGGATTATATGATGAAAAATGTGGCAGTGAGGTTGGAGGAAAACACATTAAAAACCTTCAATATGTAGATCATACAACCTTGCTTGCTGAAAGTGAAGAGGACTTAAAAGATGACAAATGAAGATCAAAGACTACAGCCTTTGGTATGGGTTTCACCTCAATTTAAAGAAAACAAAAATCATCATGTCTGGACCAATAAATAACATTAAGATAAATGGAGAACAGATTAAAGTTGTCAAAGACTTCGTTTTGCTCAGATCAGCCACATCACCCATGGAAGCAGCAGTCAAGAAATCAAATGACATATCACGTTAGGGAAATCCGCTGTGCAAGAACTTGTGAAAGTGTTCAAGAGCAAAGATGTCAGTTTCAGGAGCAAGCTGTGCTTGACCCAACTCATGTTTTTTTCAGTAACCTCCTATGCCTGTTAAAAGTTGGATTGTGAATAAAGAAGACAGTAGAAGAATTTATGCATTTTGAACTATGGTGTTGGAGGAGAGTTTAAAAAATACCATGCATGGACTGACAAAAGAACAAACAAATCTGTGTTGGAAGAAAAACAGCCAGAGTGCTTCTTAGAAGCCAGGATGACTAGACTTTGTCTTTCATACTTTGGACATATTAACAGGAGGAACCAGTCCCTGAAGAAGGATATCATGTTCCGTAAAGTGAAGGGTCAATGAAAAAGAGGCAGACCCTCAATGAGATGGATTGTCGCAGTGGCAGCAGCGACATGGTCTCCAGTATAGCAATGATTGCAAGACCAAGAAGCTTTTCTTCCTGGTGTCCACAGGATTGCCATGAGTCAGTTCTGACTCAACCACCCCTAACAACTACAACTGGAAAAACATTAAGCACTAGTTTGTGCCCCTAAATTCTTAACTTTTAAAAAGCCCTATGTTTATATTCTAAAGACTCACTTTAACTAAAATCATGGAGCTTGGTTTTTAAATTCATAGAAAAATCTAGATCTTGGAGGTCTATATGCAATAGCATCTGAGTAAAAATGTAATAAATCTTGGTTTAAAATAAGCAATACATATTGCCAATCAGTTCTGGTTAAATATTTAATATCTGTTCACAATCAATTAACTATGTTGATTTAAAAAGAAAAACCACACACTTATGAGTTAGATTACTTTTCAAGTCCTGGGTCTGCTATGCATTAAGTTATTTAAGTTCCTTAAACACCAATCTATTTATTTATAAAATCTGACTTCTACAGAATCTATTTTATACATTGCATAAAATGACTATGAAGAATAAAAAATATAGCATATAGAGAACTTACCTAACAGTAGGAAGCAGTCAGCACATTAAAAAGATATATTTTATTCATTCATTGGCAAAACACCCCTTATCTAGTAGTTATGTTGTTAAACGTCATCTCATCAAGTAGATTCTGTCTCATAGCCACCTTGTATAAATAAGGTTTCTGAGGAACAGCTGGTGGGTTTGAACCAATAACCTTGTAGTTAGCAGAATAGTACTGATCCTACAGTGCCACACGAGGACTCCATAGAGATAGTAGTTAATAGGCTCTAACATTATACCATACTTGTAAATGTCGTACTGAAATTGATTGTTGTTGTTGTTAACTGCTGTTCAGTCGATTCCAACCCATAACAACCCTGTATAGGGTTTCTGAGGAGCAACTGGTAAGTTTGAAACACCGACCTTGCAGTTCAAACAGCTTTGCAGTCTGGCGCATTAACCCACAGAGCCACACTTTAATTTCTAAGTCAAATAATCAAGAGATGACAGAACCCAATTGTATAAGTAAATTTAAGTGATTCCATGTAAAATATTCATAATAATAATTTTGCACAATTAAAATGGGGGGGAATGAGTGAAGTGACCTCTCAGTCTTGTCAAATCTTTATTAGTCAGAGCTTCATCAGGAACATGAGTTGTATGAATAATTTCAAACCTTTCACTTTAATCCAGTTTTGCTTGCATGTTGGGAAGTGGCCACTAGAGGTCAGGAAGAGCCAATATTTAAAGTTAACGTGGTTTACCCAAACTGAAGACTCTATTAGAATGGATCCTGGCGCGGCGCTGTGGGTTAATGTGCTGGACTGCAAAATCGGTTTGAACCGCTCCTCGGAATCCCTATAGAGAGTCTCTGTGGGTCGGAACCGACTGATGGCACTTAACAACAACAAACAACATTAGAATGTATGTTTTCAGCTAATACTTAGTTATGTATTTTTTCATATAGTCATCTTGACTTGATTTCGTTTTCTAAATAAGAACTTATCTCTACAATCACAAATTATTTTGAGTGTACAGGTGGAGCACGCATTTCAAATAGTAATCTACTTTACATAGAGTTTTCTCTAATCTTATTTATAAATGATCAACAGTAAAATAAACATTAGTAAAATGACGTGTATAAAAATGCATGTTAGTCTTGTCATTTTTACCTACCCAACTGTAATATAAAAGGATCTCTGGTAGCATCGTGGTTACGAATCAAGCTGCGAACCTCAAGGTCAGCAGTTCAAAACCACCAGCTGTTCCACGGGAGAAAGATGAGGCTTTCTGTATCTGTAACTATTTATATCCTCAGAAACCCTGTGCAGGGTCCCTATGAGTAGGAACCGACTCCATGGTACTTAACAACAACAAAAACAACTGTAATATAAAAATGCTATTTTCTCAGATTGCCTCAATTTGTAAACTGTTTTTGTAAAAAAATATATTAAAATAAAACAGCTATGCTGCTAAGTGCTGTAGTGACTCTGTATAGGGTTTGTGAGGAACAACTGGTGCATTTGAACTGCTGACCTTGTAGTTAACAGTCCAGGTATAATGTTGAAAAATATTCTCACAGCATTCAATGCTTTTTTAAAAATGAATTTTCTGCCAAAAATGCCCCATTCGACAAATAATATTGACATCTTTCTCAGCTATTCCACAAATGGCCTATGAATGTAGAGCACACAGATGTACCCAATGGACTGTATTTGGGTGTTTTTGCTATATTACTCATATCTGGACTTTGCTTTTTCACTGGCTCCTTTTTCCATCAGCCCTGGTTCTCCCCATGGAATTTAGAAGTAGCACAGTATTCCCTCCCATGGATATTTCACTAATTTATTAAATTAGTATCTGGTCTTCCAAATGAAGGCACATAGACAACATGAATGAATGTCAGTACACAAAAACAAGTGCCCAGGTCAGTGGAAATACAATGTGGACACTAACTTGAGGTTAATTGTCCCTAGTTTTATTTTGGCTTCAGTTAGGAAGTTTCCTTGGCTTCTGTGCCAGACTTGGAACAAGATAACCTTTGGGAAGCAGAGATCCCAGCACACTAGAGTAGAAAACAGTGAGCAAGACTGAGGAACAATCATCTTCTAAACTATAAAACTGACAGATGCTTGTGTGATTGTATTTCCATTCCACAAGGACCCAGTGATGGTTAATATTTTGTGGCAATTTGGATAAGTTATATTTCCTGGTAGTTTGACCAAACACTAGATTAGGTGCAGTTCAGAAAGTAATGTAATTTACGTTAATGCCATTACCTTGTATAACATAATCTAACATAATAAATCCATCTTGTGAAAGGTGGATTCTCTAAGGGGATGCTCTCCCTCCAGACTGTAAATAGATATTTTGGCTGAACTCAATCTGTTGTTCCACTCTGCACTCTTCTCTTGGCTTGACCTAGGGATCTTGAGGCACAATTTTGCAGAAGTCTCCAATACACTGCAGGATCTAGAGATTTTGCACTTACCAGCCTCCACAGTCATGCGAGCTTACTCTTGGAAGTAAATCTCAGTATTTGTCTCACTAGGTAGTGGATTACCCATTGGACTCTAACTGCAAGGTCAGCAGTTCGAATCTAGCATCTGCTCTGTGGGACAAAGATGTAGACACTATTTCTGCTCCTGTAAAAGTTTAAAGTCTCAGAATTCGTATACAGGGTCACTATGAATCGAGCCAACTGAGCTGCATCCAGCAACATATCTATACCTGTTTATCTGCATCTGCACTGGCATCATTTACATTTATCCACAATGAGTCCTAGTGTGGCTATGGCACTGTAGGCTAAGTACTAGACCACAAGGTCGGTTTGCGCCACAAACTCAGCTTAGGTACATTGATAGAAGATACACTGGTGGTGCTGTGGGTTAGTTCAAACACATCAGTCACTCCTCAGAAGCCCTATACAGGATGGCTATGAGTCTGAACTGACTGGCCTACACTTGCCAATCAACAACCATCTGTCTACACAGAGCCCTGGTGTATTCTTCTATTTTCTGTTTTTCTTCTTCTATTCACATTGGGTTGTAGGGATGAAGAATCGTTGCATCGGAAATTTACAATTTTGAAATGGTCAAGTTGTCATCCAGAGAACTTGCACTTGGTTGTTTTCATTAATAATATACAGACTCTTTCCCTCCATATTCTTACCATCTCTATGGATGATCAAGTTTTAAATTTTATTAATATATTAATTTGTCATTTTAGTCAAATCACCATTCCTACATGATAAGTGATGTTATTAAATTTTTCACGTATCCATACTTTGATCATTTGTATTCTTATATCATTTATTAAAATTCTTCACGAGGAATGCAAAGTATACTTCAAAAAGAGTGACATAAATGTGTAGTTCATTAAGATATTACAAAGAGATGCCTGTCATTTAGAGAAAGTATTAAAATATTATGCAAATCTGAAAATGCATTAGGTTGTCAATATGGCTCTAAGTCAAAGGCTCAAAGAAATATTAAAAATCATAAAATGAAAGGAATAGGTCCATTTAAATATATAATATTGTTGTTGTGAAGTGCTGTCAAGTAGGTCCAAATCTATAATAGCTTTATGAAATAAACATACATTGTTGGTTTAGTTTATTGATATAATAAATAGATACAATAAAACCTAAGTACCTAAATTAACACACAAAAATTACTGATTGAATGGTGAGATTATGCATATAAAATTCTTAGTAAACACTTGAAAATAATAAATAATCTATATATTTTAATTGTTACAATTTAATAACACTGTTGTTGTTATTGTTAGGTGCCATCAAGTCGGTACCGACTCATAACGACCTTATGCACAGCAGAACGAAACACTGCCCGATCCTGGGCCAGCCTCACTACTGTTGCTACTCTTGAGTCCATCGATGCTGCCACTTGGCCAGTCCCTCTCGTTAGGGGTCTTCCACTTTTGCTCTGACCCTCCACCTTACCAAACATGATGTTCTTCTCCAGCGAGTGGTCCCTCCTGACAATATGTCCGAAGTATGAGAGACGAAGTTTGACCATCTTGGCCTCCAAGGAGCACTCTGGCTGCACTTCTTCCAAAATGGATCTATTGGTTCTTTTGGCAGCCCATGGCACTTTCAATATTCCCCTCCAACACCATAATACAAAAGCATCAATTCTTATATGGTCTTCCTTATTCATTGTCCAGCTTTCATATGCATATGAGGTTATTGAAAATACCGTGGCTTGGGTCAGGCGCCCCTTATTTCTCAAGCTGACATCTTTGCTCTTCAACACTTTAAAAAGGTCTTGTGCAGCAGATTTGCCTAATGTAATATGTCATCTGATCTCTTGACTGCTGCTTCCGTAAGTGTTGATAGTTGATCCAAGAAGAATGAAGTCCTTGACAACTTCAATCTTTTCTCCATTGATAAGAATGTTGTTTATTGGTCCAGTGGTGAGGATTTTTGTTTTCTTTACAATGAGATGTAATCCATACCGAAGGCTGTGCTCTTTGATCTTCATCAGTAAATGTTTCAAGTTCTCTTCACTTTCAGAAAGCAAGGATGTAACAGCTGCATATCGCAGGTTGTTAGTCTTCCTCCAATCCTGATGCCATAGAACCCAGCTTTTTGGATTATTTGCTCAGCATACAGGTTGAATAAGTATGGTGAAAGAATACAACCTTATCGCACACCTTTCTTAATTTGAAACCATTTGCCTCTTGTTCCATGTACAGATTCCTCATGAGCACAATTAAGCGTTCCAGAATACTCATACTTCGCAATATTGTCCATAGCTTATCATGGTCATCACAATCGAAAGCCTTTGCATAGTCAATAAAGTCTAGGTAACATATTTTTTATATTCTCTGCTTTCAGCCAAGATCCATGGGACATCAGCAATGATATCCCTCATTCCATGGCGTCTTCTGAATCTGACTTGAACCTCTGGAAGTTCTCTGTCAATGTATGCTTGCAGCCGTTTCTGTATTACCTTTAGTAAAACTTTACTCGCATGGGATATCAAAGATTTTTTCCGATGGTTTCTGCATTCTGTTGGGTCACCTCTCTTTGGAATGGGCACAAATATGGATCTCTTGCAATCAGTCGGCCAGGCCGTTGTCTTCCAAATTTCTTGGCATAGATGAGTGAGTGCCTCCTATCCCGCCTCACTTTCTTGAAAGATTTCAATTTTTATTCCATCAATTCCCAGTGCCTTGTTCTTTGCCAATTCCTTCAATGCACCTTGGACTTCCTCCTTCAGTATTATTGGCTCTTGATCATATGCTACCTCTTGAAATGGTTGAACATTAACCATTTTCTTTTTGGAACAGTGATTCTGTGTATTCCTTCCAATGTCTCTTGATGCTTTCTACATCATTCAATTATTTGTCCAGAGAATCTTTAAATAACAAAAGTCAAGGCTTGAATTTTTTCTTCAGTTTCCCCAGCTTGAGAAATGCTGAATGTGTTCTTCCTTTTTGTTTTTTTGATTCCAGATCTTTGCACATTTTGTTGTGATATTTGTCTTTATCTTCTTGAACTGACCTTTGAAATTTTCTATTCAGCTCTTGGACCTCCTCATTTATTCCATTTGCTTTAGAATCTCTATGCTGGAGAGCAAGTTTCAGTGTCTTTTCTGACATCCATTTTGACCTTTTTCTTCTTTATTGTCTTTTTAATGACTTTTTGCTTTCTTCATGTATGATGATCTTGATGTCATCCCACAACTCTTCTGATCTTCGGTCTTTAGTGTTTAATGTATCAAATCTGTTCTTCAGATGATCTCTAAATTCAGGTGGTATATATTCAGGGTCATATTTTGACTCTCATGGACTTGTTTTTTATTTTCTTCAGCTTCAGTTTGAATTTGCATATGAGTCATTGATGGTCTGTTCCACAGTGTGCTCTTGGCCTTGTTTTGACCAATGATATGGAGCTTTTCCATCGTCTCTTTCCACAGATGTAGTCAATTTGATTTCTATGTTTTCCATCTGGTGAGGTCCATGTGTATACTCATCTCTTATGCTGTCTAAAGAAGGTATTTGAAATGAACAAATCATTGAATTTGCAGAATTCTATCATGCATTTTTCAGCAACATTTCTCTCACCAAGGCCGTATTTTCCAACTTCTGATCTTTCCTCTTTGCTCCCAACCTTTGGATTCCAATCACCAGTAATGATCAATACATCCCATTGCATGGTTGATCAATTTCAGATTGAAGAAGTTGGTAGAATTCTTCTATTTCATCCTCACTGACTTTGGTGGTTGGTGCATAAATTTGAATAATAGTGGTATTAACTGGGCTTCCCTGTAGGCGCATGGATATTAACCTATCACAGACAGCGTTGTACCTCATGACTGATCTGGATATGTTCTTTTTGACAATGAATGCAACACCATTCCTTTTCAATTTGTCGTTTCTGGCATAGTAAACCATGTGGTCATCAGATTCAAAATGGCCAATACCAGTCCATTTCAGCTCACTAATGCCTAAGGTATCGATGTTTATTTGTTCCATTTCAGTTTTGACAACTTCCAGTTTTCTCAGATTCATACTACATACATTCCATGTTCCAATTTTTAGTGGATGTTTACAGCTGTTCCTCTTCGAGTTGTGCCCCATCAGCAATGAAGATCCCATGGGCTTTTCTCCCATGGGCTTTACTCCATTCATGCCATCATGGTCAAGTCTACTTTGAGGAGGCAGCTCTTCCCCAGTCGCGTTTTGAGTGCCTTCCAACCTGAGCAGCTAAGTTTCTGGCACTATATCTGACAGTGTTTCTCTGCTATTCATAAGATTTTCAGTGACTAAATATTCAGAAGTAGTTCATCACTCCTTCTTCCTAGTCTGTGTTCGTCTGGAATCTCATCTGAAACCTGTCCACCATGGGTGACCCTGTTGATATTTGAAATACCGGTGGCATAGCTTTCAGAATCAAAGCAACTCACAAGGCACCACAGTACAACAAACTGACAGATGAGTGGTGGTTAATAATATTATTATATTCTAAATAGCTCTTTAATCTTTCTTTTTTCTTTTCTTTTTTTTTTTTCAACTCCATGTCCTCTTTGACTGACCCAGCTAAAATAGTCTATTTCAATACAAATTTATAATAGATGGTGGGGATCCCTTTGTAAGTATACTTAGAAGAGTAAGGATTCCTCTCCTTTAGGCTAATACCGAAGCAAAATTTTATTGGAAATGAGTAATATAATGTGAAGATGATAATTCAATCATGCATTGACATCAATTTGTTGTACTGTGGTGGTATGTTGCTATGATGTGGAAAGCTATGTGATAGGTATTTCAGAAAATAGCAGGGTCACTCATGGTGAATGGGGAGTATAGTGACTTTGTAAAATAAGTACTGGACTTCAAACACAAGGTCAGCAGTTCAAGCACACCAGCCTTTCCATGGGAAAGATGAGGCTTTCTCCTCCAGCAATACTATACAGCCTCAGAAACCCTAAACAGGGTTGTTTGACAACACTTAATAACAGCAACAACCCATGGTGGACAGGTTTTAACAGAGCTTCCTAACTAAAACAAACTAAGAAGAAAGACCTCAGGATTTATTATGAGTGTAAGCCATTGAAAACCCTATGGGATACTATACGTTATAGTGTTAGAAGATGAGTCTCCTGGGTTGGATGGTTCTGTAAGTACTCAGGGGCTACCATAAGGGATGAGCATAACAGAGATGTGAAGGTGGTGCTGGGAGGGTGACCTGTGACTCTGTGGCACATGAATCAAAGGAGACTCAATGAAGACTAGCAATGCCATCTCATTCAACGTTACTATTTCCTGTAATATGCCAGCATTGTGCTGAGATTATAAACAAAACTAAGTCAAAGAAATTGGTAAACATAGTATCTAGACCTTCTGTACTTGTGGCCATCTCTTGATCTTCTAAAACTACAGACAAAAATTCACAAATAGTTAAAGCCAGCCACGGAAAGGCAAGCACCAGCTCTAGCTCTAATGTTGCTTGCATTTTTTTATGTTTTCATCAAGAGGTCAAAGTAAGACAGACATTTCAAGTGCAAGGACAAGAATGGTTTCAGTAGTGTCACTAGGATTGATGTCACCCAGTGCAGCAACTCATAGTGGTAGAGAGTCAGCCCCTCCCCACTGGGCCATAGCCCATACCAGACTATATAGAATCCTTACTGTTTGTCTTCAATTTTAATCATAGCATAAGATGTAGTAAATAGAGTTGTAAATAGCTTAAATATAATATTTCATGGTTATATGAATCCTAAAAACACAATTGTTTTGTACAGTCTTTTGCATGGAATTACATTACTAGTTATATTATTAGTAACTGAGTGGAAAATTTTTTAATTTTTCTACTTCTTTTCCTTCAATTACTACATTGTTTTCAAAAGAGTTCTTGATACAGCTTCACAGATACTAGTCACCACAATATTGTGAATCTAAAACACCAGAAAATTTGACAGAATTATTTTTGGCAGCATTCTGTTGTTTTAGTTCCTGCAGAAGAAACCATTTGATTCGTAGCTTCATTGTAATTGGGTAATAATGACACCTCTGACCAGAGTATATTGTTGTTGTTGTTGTGCCATTGAGTGGGTTCCGACACATAGTGACTCTGAACAGGGTTTCCGAGGCTGTAAATCTTTATGGGAGCTGAAAGCCTCATCTTTCTCCCACAGAGCAGCTGGTAGTTTCGAACTGCTGACCTTGAGGTGCACAGCCCAATTCGTAATTACTATGCTACCAGACCAGAGCATATTAGAGGGCTCAAAAAGTATATTGGTGGTGGTGATGGTGTGGCCTGGAGTTGGTTCTGACTCATAGCGACCCTGTACAGGCTTTCTAAGGCTGTAAGCCTTGATGGGAACAGAAAGTCTCATCTTTCTTCTGTGGAGGGTCTGATAGAGTCAAACTGTTGATTTTGTGGTTAGAGGCCCAACTCATAATCCATTACGCTATCAGGGCTCAGCATAGGTATATTGATGCAAGGTACTCTGGTGGTGCTGTGGGTTAGGCACTGACTGGTCTGCTAAACATGTCAGTGGTTCAAATTCATCAGCCACACTGAGGGAAAAAGGTGAGGCTGTCTGCTCCCATAAAGATCTATAGTCTCAAAATCCTATATATACTTGCTGTATAAGGAGCTCTGGTAGCGTAGTGGTTACGAATCGGGCTGCGAACCTTAAGGTCAGTGGTTCGAAACTACCAGCCGCTCCGCGGGAGAAAGATGAGGCTTTCTACTCCCGTAAAGATTTACACCCTTGGAAACCCTGTACAGGGTCGCTATGGGTCGGACCCGACTCAATGGCACTTAACAACAACAACAACAACAACTTGCTGTGAGTTGGAATCGACTCAATGACAGTAGATCTGGGTTTGGTGTTGGATATTGGGCTTATGAAATATATCTTTGTTATTATAACTAACTGTTGTTGTTGTTAAGTGCCATCGAGTCAGTTCCAACCCATAGTGACCCTGAATAGGGTTTCTAAGGAGCAGCTGGTGAGCTTGAACCACCGAGCTTGTAGTTCAAACGGCTTTGCAGTCTGGCGCATTAACTCACAGCACCACACCAGGACTCCATAACTAACTGTAGGGATACTTTTATAAAACAATGTGTTTTTGCTGAAACACTGCACAAAAATGTATAGACTGTTGTTTTGGTGTCACCCTCTCTGACAGTGTCACCTGGAACTACCCTGTCACCCAACTACACTACAATGCAGCTTAATTGTGATGGAAGAAAAGAAGGTTGGGGCCAGCCTCATTGAGAAAGGGCAATTATGATTCTGTACTCGTGTCTTCATAAACAAGCAGCCGTATACTTCAGCAGTTGACTGATCGTTCTGGAGGGGCCTGTTATGTGGATTTAAAGGAGGAATTTTCCTGCATGTGGGAATACCTAATCAGCATGAACAAGCACAATTTCCTTCTGGGTTTTGTTTTTCTTTTCTTCTTTTTCCCTGTACTCTGAACAATGTTCTTGGGGCCTTGTTATGAAGCTGTGCTTTCCCGCCCCCCCCCCCACTCAGAATTCATTTCTAACCTACAAACATGATACTTTTTCTTGGTTGCTCACACAGCATGCTATTATTTCTATGTCATTTCAAACAGGATACTTAAGATAAAGATTTCATGCATTCTTTTTCTAATACTTCCTTTCCTTATGGCACCATGTTAAATCTTGTCCAGATTTTGTAAACTGATGTTACTGCATGAATGGTCATTGTATTTCCTTTGAGTTGAACTTGGCCTTTTAAACCTCTTATTAAACAAAACACTATACTTAGACCACTGGTAAATAACCAAACAAATTGAATTTACTATCCACAAAAGTCTAATACACTGATTTTCAGCAAAGTTCTATGCTTCCCTGCTTGATCTTGTCTTCACTGGTTCAGCCAAATGCTATATCTCAGAGGTCATAAATCTTGAATTCTCTATTCAGACTCTTTCTTTTTCTTACATTTTTAAATCCCTCGCTTCTACGACATCCATCCTAGATTGATTTCTAAAGTTATTTACTTAGTAAGATGACAACTGAGCAATTCATATAAGTAAATCGGCTCCTTAGGATAAAATGAAATAAAAGGTTTATTTTGGACTGGGTGACCATGATTGGCAGGCTTCTATAAAGTATCTCCAGAAAATATACCTCTTGGTTGTCAGGGGAAAATGGCAAGTAAAACTTTAGTGCCAATGAATACTGTCTTTATTTAAATTTCCTGCTCTAGTCTTATTGTTTAAAAGGAGAAATGTAATTTTTCTTGCTTTCTACCTAAATAGAATCACATACTACTATTTCCCATGTTACTGATGTTACTAGAAAGATGCAAAGCAAGTGCTAAAAGACTGGAAATTTTGTTGAGATGTGCCTAAAATTTGGATCCATCCAAATAGGCTTGGGGTAGGTGTTCCTAGTAGAATAGGGTTTTGTCTGTTTGTTTGTTCGCTTGCTTGCATGCTTATTTGTTTTTAGTTTGACAGGCTGCTAGCCTTTCCATTGTCTGGTTTCCATCCTCAAAACCCCACTTTTTTTTTTAAATTCCCTGCTCTCTCACAGTGTGTTGGTCAGCCCAGCTGCTAGGGAGCAAAGGCTCCACTATTGTTTCTGTACTTCCTCTTGCCTCCTTATCCCTAAACTTTAGTTGTGTACAGTGAAATCCCATCCTTTGTTCTGTTGTCTGGGAAGGAAGTCAAATTCTCAAGCCCAAGGTTTCCTGAGGTTAAATGTGCACAAGTTTATAAAGCAGTAAGGAACAGTTAGTGAGAAACACCCCTTGGACCAGAAGCAGATGTTTGTTATTAAATTGAGTACATGCAATGATGATGGGAATTTAGGATGAAGCAGCTCAACAGATGGTGTCCCAGAGAGACATTTTCCTGGATACTGATATTCATGAATAATATCCAATGAAGCAACTGGACAAGTGATGTCTACCTTTAATCTAAAAACTCTCTCACTCTTCCTTTTAACTTCCATCATTCCTGAGACTAAGCCATATGCATAATGATCAAATTGGATTTAAGAAACATTCATGGTGCATTTTGGCTCCATGCACCTTTTTCTCTTGAACACGTGTCTGCGTTGGATATCTTTAATTAAAACTGTTTGTGGTGGATTGAATTGTGTCCCATAAAAATATGTGCTCAAATCCTAATCCCTGTACCTGCAAATATGATCTTGTATTGTTGTTGTTGTTAGGTGTTGAGTTGGTTCTGACACAGAGTAACCATGTAAAGAGTTTCTGAGGAGCAGCTGCTGAGTTTGAACCATTGACCTTGCAATTCAAACCGATCTTGCAGTCTAGTGGTTATCTGGTTTGAAAATAGGAAATTTTGTTTGTTATGTTAATGAGGCAGTACAGAGCATTTCCTAAAACTAATCACTTCTAAGTTATAAAAAAAAGAATAGAATAGACACAGATACAAAAAGCAAAGACAGACACCAAGGAATGCCAGGAGCTACTGACAAGGAAGGACCCTGTCCTAGAATTGATGCCCATCTTTGAATTGCTGGCCTCCTGAAAAGTGTTCTTTAAAGCCATATACTTGTGATAGTTTTTGCTATAGTAACACTAGGTAACTAAGACATTCTCCAATGTCCAAATTATTTCTCTCCATTTCAATGGGATCACCAGAAATTAATCAAACATGCAATAAAGATGTATTGATCATTATTGGTGATTGGAATGCAAGGTTGGAAACAAAGAGAAAGGATAAGTAGTTGGAAAATATGGCCTTGATGATAGAAACGATGCTGGAGAAGGCATGATAGAATTCTGCAAAACCAATGATTTTTTCATTTCAAATACCTTCTTTAGACAGCATATGAGATGATTATACACATGGACCTCACCAGATGGAATACACAGAAATCAAATTGACTCAGCTGTGGAAAAGACAGCGGAAACACTCCATATCATCAGCCAAAACAAAGGCCAGGGACAGACTGTGAAACAAACCATCAATTGCTCATATGCAAATTCAGACTGCAGCTAAAGAAAATGAAAACAAGTCTGCGAGAGCCAAAATAAGACCTTGAATATATCCCACCTGAATTTAGAGATCATCTGAAGAACAGATTTGATACATTAGACACTAAAGACCGAAGACCAGAAGAGTTGTGGGATGACATCAAGAACATAGTACCGGAAGAAAGCAAAAAGTCATTGAGAAGACAAGAAAGAAAGAAGGATAAGGTCAAAATGGATGTCAGAAGAGTCACTGAAACTTGCTCTCCAGTGTAAAGATGTTAAAGCAAATGCAAGAAAGGAGTAGGTACAAGAGCTGAACAGAATATTTCAAAGGTCAGCTCGAGAAGACAAAATCAAATATTAAAATGAAATGTGCAAAGACCTGGAGTCAGAAAACCAAAAGGGAAGAACATGCTCAGCACTTCTCAAGCTAGGGGAGCTAAAGAAAAAAAGTCAAGCCTCAACTTTTGTTATTGAAGGATTATCTGGACAAATTATTGAATGATGCAGAAAGAATCAAAAGAAGATGGAAGGAATACACAGAGTCACTATACCAAAATGAAATGGTTGATATTCAACCATTTCAAGAGGTAGCATATGATCAAGAGCCAATTATACTGAAGGAAGAAGTCCAAAGTGCATTGAAGGAATTGGCAAAGAACAAGGCACCAGGAATTGATGGAATCAAAATAGAAATTTTTCAAGAAAGAGTGGCACAGAAGGCACTCAGTCATCTATGACAAGAGACAACTATCTGGCTGGCTGATTGCAAGAGATCAGTATTTGTGCCCATTCCAAAGAGAGGTGACCCAATGGAATGTGGAAATCCTTGAACAATATCTTTGATATCACATGCAAGTAAAGTTTCCTACAGATAATACAGAAACGGCTGGGAACATGCATTGATAGAGAACTTCCAGAGGTTCAAGCTAGATTCAGAAGAGAATGTGGAATGAGGGATATCATTGCTGATGTCTGATGGATCTTGGCTGAAAGCAGAGTATACCAAAAACATGGCTACCTGTGGTTTATTGACTATGTAAGGGCTTTCAATTGTGTGGATCATGACAAGCTATGGACAACATTGTGAAGTATGAGTATTCCGGAACACTTAATTGTGCTCATGAGGAATCTGTACATGGACCAAGAGGCAATTGTTTGAACAGAACATGGAAACACTGAATGGTTTAAAATTAAGAAAGTTGAGTGACAGAGTTGTAATCTTTTACCATACTTATTCAACCTGTATGTTGAGCAAATAATCCGAGAAGCTGGGTTCTATGAAGAAAAATGTGGCATTAGGATTGGAGGAAGACTCATTAACAACCTGTGATATACAGATGATACAACCTTGGTTGTTGAAAGTGAAGAGGACTTAAAATACTTACTGATGAAGATCAAAGAGCACAGCCTTCAATATAGATTGCATCTCAATGTAAAGAAAACAAGAATCCTCACCCCTGGACCAATAAACATTTTTATCAATGGAGAAAAGATTGAAGTTGTCAAGAACTTCATTCTTGGATCAACTATCAACACTTAATGGAAGCAGCAGTCAAGAAATCAAACAACGTATTGAGTTAGGGAAGTCTTCTGCAAAGACCTTTTTAAAGTGTTGGAGAACGAAGATGTCAGCTTGAGGACTAAGGTACACCTGGCCCAAGCCATGGTATTTTTAATAACCTCATATGCATGTGAAAGCTGAACAGTGAATAAGGAAGACTGTAGAAGAATTCATGCATTTGAGCTTTGGTGTTGGAGGAGAATATTGAAAGTGCCATGGGCTGCCAAAAGAACAAGCAAATCTGTATTGGAAGAAGTTCAGCCAGAGTGCTCCTTGGAGACCAGAAGGCCAAACTTCGTTTCTTATCCTTGGGACATATTGTCAGGAGGGACCAGTTACTGAAGAAGGATATCATGTTGGGTAAGGTGCAGGGTCAGAGAAAAAGAGGAAGACTCCCGGTGAGATGAGTTGGCAAAGTGGCAGCATCAATGGGCTCAAGCATGGTATCAATTGTGATGTTGGCCAAGGACCAGACAGTGTTTCATTTTGTTGTGCATAGGGTTGCAACGAGTTGGTATCAACTCGATGGCAACTAGCAACAACAACCAACCACTACTTATGTAAGAGTCAGTTTTCAAATATCCTTAATCTCCTCAAAACCTGATACAATTTCTTTGTTTTTGAATCCCATTGAATTTGAGTTATATTTATCGTGTACTACTTTTTTAGTTTTCAACCATATTGTAATTTTTTTCTGAACTTTCCTAATACCTCCAAACACACAATCTTCTAGAAACTTGAATCCATGAGACTTTCTTACTCTTACATTCCTCCAAAAGCAAATTCTAGTTTTCACTAAAGGTGGTGACCAAAGGAAAAAGACAATATGGAAAGTAATGTGATAACTATTTATTATTGTTCTAGTTAAGTGTCATCAAGTCAGTTCTGACTCATAGGCAACCTGTAACGGGTTTCTGAGGTTGTGGATCTTTGAGTGACTGGTGGGTCTGAACAAACATCCCTGTGGTTTATAGAGCAATGCTCTATAAACCTCAGGACTCCCCAATAGCTATTTATTGAACAACATTTCCAAAATCTTATAACCTAAGTGTAATGCTGTAGGATCATGCATTGCATTGCAAGGTCAGTTTGAACTGCAAGATCAGTAGTTCAAACTTACCAGCAGCACCTTGAAAACCCTGTACGGGGTCACTGTGTGTCAGAACTGATTCAACAGCTCTTAAAAACAGAAATACCAACTGGGCATAGCATACTGTCCATAAAAGCAAGGTAAAAATATTTTGGGTATGAAAACACAGTATGATATGCAAATGCATCTGTCCAGGAAGCCATTAAAAATGTGCCATTGGAAATCTTCTAGAAGGAAACTCCTGATACTCCTTCAGGCTCTCATTCATTAGAACAGCACTCAGGAAGAAGCCATGGTTACACACTCTCAGGGAAATTTGGTGCACAGCCAGGTGTGGAAAATGTTGATCCAGATTTTGTGTTGTTAGGTGCCATCGAGTCAGTTCCAACTCATCATGACAACAGAATAAAATATTTACCCAATTCTTTGCCAATCCATTTAATTGAAGATCTTTCTTGCTTTTGCTGACACTGTACTTTCCAAAGAATGATGCCCTTTCCTGGGACTCATCCCTCATAATATGTCCAAAGTAAAAAGGTGCTTCAAAAAGTTTATGGAAATTGTTAATCGAAAGATAATGGACTCTTTTCATGATATTTTTAAAGCAAAGGTATGTGACATATTGTTTCACTATCCTCACTTCTAAACAGCATTCTTGCTGTTTTTCTTCTTAGAAATTGTTTCTAAACCAGATCCATACATTTCAAAAGAGATAGTCTGTAACTTCTATTCACTCCACAAACCTACTGTTATCTGCAATCATTTCTAGGAAGCTGGAGACACATTTTTAAGTATGGATTCTCATCTAACAAACTATGAATCTCCCCAAGATCATTATTTTATTCTTACTTCAAACTAACAGAATTTAAGGACACAAAAATAAACAAAGTTTAATTTGTGGACATGTACTGGTCAGTTGTTTATGTTTTTGTTGGGTTGTTGAGTCGATGCAAAATAGAACTGCACCATAGGTAGTTTTATTTACTTGCTTATTTATTTTTGCTCTTGTGGCCGTATAAGATAAACACTAGCTAGACTGCAAACCACAGTTGGAACCAACTCAAAAGTCCTTAACAACAACAGCAATCTATGGAGGAAATCTGGTATGGTACTATAGGATAAGCATTGGATTGCTAACCATTTCAAACATTTCAAACCCACCAGCTTTTCCTCTGTTACCCAATATAGGGTCTTTCTGAGTCAGAACCAACTTGAAGGCACTCAACAACAATGACAATCTTTATGGAAGCCAACTGCCAATCTTTCTCCTACAGTGTGGCTGGTGCGTTTGAACCCCACAACTTTTGATTAGCAACTGAGCACATTATCCATACACTAATACTGAAAGTTGATTCATCGTTTATCTGAAAATTTTATGCAACATGGAGTCCTGTATTTCTGTATTTACTAAGTTTGTCAAAGTGGCACTGTAGGATAAGCACTGGACTGTTAATTACAAGGTTGGTGGTTCAAACTGACCAATCCTATGCAGGCTCATTATCAGTCGGGACCGACTTGACAGTACTAGCAACACCAACGTTTATATAGAAGGAAAGCTTACATCTGAGCGACCTTCAAACTGAAGTCCTCTGGAATTAGAGGGCAGAGCTTATCAAGTACTGAATACCCGTTGCCATAGAGCCAATTCTAATTCTTGGTGACCCCGTATGCTTCAGAGTAGATTTTTCAGGAAGTAGATAGCCAGTCATGCATTCCAAGGCACTTTTGGATTTGAACCTCTTAAGTTTTGCTCTATGATTAGCACTATACTTCAAACCACTAGGTTGGCGGTTTGAGCCTGTCAGCTGCTTGGCAAGGAAAAGATGCTTTCTGCTCTCACAAAGATTTAAAGCCTTGTAAATGCTTACACATTGTTGCTATGAGTCAGAACTGATATGATGGCTCTTAACAGCAGCGACAACAACAACCCTCTTTGGTAGGCTAAACATAGGTCTCTGAACCATAAGGTCAGTAGTTTGAACCCACCAGCCACTCCATGGGAGAAAACTGACTCTTTCTGCTCCAGCAAAGGTTTAAAAAGACCCCAAAACCCTATACAGGGTCACTATTAATCAGAACTGGCTCAGAGGCACTTAACAACAACTTTTAAATAAATACAACATAAATTAAATGAATTTGTTTCATTTGACAATGCTTAAAGGGTCCTGATGGTACAATAGTAAAAACCCTTGCCTATTACCTGAAAGGTTGGTGGTTTGAACTCTCCCAGCGAATTCACAAGAGAAAAACACAGCAATCTGCCTTCATAAAGATTGTTCTTATTAAAGGCATGAGTCAGTTCTGACTTAGTGACCCTGCATACAGTTTCCAAGGAGCCAACCTTTAGGTTAGCAGACCAGTGCTTATTCTACAGTGCCACACCAGCATAGACAGACAAGCAGACAAACAGATAGCTAAAATAAAACAATAATCTGCTCTGGTAAAAATGTACAGTTTCAGAAACCGTAAGAAACAGTTCTACTCAGTCTTACAGGATTGCTATGCGTCAGAATTGACTCAATTACAACAGGTTTGGTTTCGTTTGGTTTCGGTTAATTATGCTAAGAATGACAATTTGAAGAAGAATGGTGTAGAACATCATGACAAAGAATATTTCAAGTACAATACTGCTGTTGTTATTAAGTGCCACTGAGTTGATTCTGACTCATAGCAACCCTGTGTAACGTTTCCAAGGAGCTCCTGGTGGGTTTGAAACACCAACCTTAAGGTTAGCAGCCCAGTGCTTTTCCTACAGTGCCACACCAAGACTCCAAATTCCTGCTGTTTTTTTTTTGTTGTTGTTAAATGCTTTCGAGTCAGTTCTGACTCATAGCAACCCTGTGTAGGATTTCCATGGAGGAGTCGGTGGGTTTGAACTGCTGATTTGTGGTTTGAAGTCCACTGCTGATCCTACAGCATCGCAGCCAACATCCACAGTACTGCTAGTGATAGGATAATATCCATACACCTAAAAGGAAGACCAATTAATGTGACTGTTATTCAGATTTGCACATCAATCACTATTGTCAGTGATGATAAATTGAAGATTGTTCAAATATGCCATCAAGTTGCACTGATAATTATTCTTTTTGCTGTGTACATATTTTCTCCGTTTTTGATTTTCATTTGAATTTCCTAGATTTCCCCATAGGCTTTTCCTCCAGATTGTTTTGGGGTCTGTGGTTTTGAAAAATAGTGTTATATTTATGTGTTTATGAGCATAAATGATACTCTATTATAGATAGTAATCTACTCTTACTGTATGTTTGTTGTTGTTATTGTTATGTGCCGTGGAGTCGGTTCCGACTCATAGCGACCCTGTACAGGGTTTCCAAGGCTGTAAATCTTTATGGGAGCAGAACGCCTCATCTTTCTCCCGTGGAGCAGCTGATAGTTTCGAACTGCTGACTTTGCGGTTCGCAGCTCGATTCGTAACCATTACGTTTAGTACATTAATATAGCACCCTTTTAAAAGTGTATCTGTGGAATCCAGGTGTGGTTGTTGTTTGTTAAGCGCCGTAGAGTCAGTTCCAACCCATATTGACCCTTCATAGGGTTTCTGAGGCACAGCGTGTTAATGTGCTGGACCACTGGTGGTCTGAAATGCAAGGTTGGTGGGTCAAACTCATCAGATGCTCCTTGGAAACACTATACAGGGTTGCTTTGAATTGGAACCGACTTGATGGCACTTAACAACAAGAACATAGTAATTGGTGAGTACTCGTGTGTGTATACATACAGATTACAGTGTTATGAATTACTTAATATTAACTATTCTAGCCATAGTCTTTGAAACTCCCACTGACTGACTGGATAGGACTATGCAGATGTGAGGTGCTTGTGGTCCACTGAAGGGACTGGGAAGCTTATTAATAATATAAATAATGTACATGGCTCCATTGTGGTATGGTGGTGGTGGTGGTGATGGTGTGCCATGGAGTCAGTTCCGACTCATAGCGACCCTGCCTAGGGTTTCCGAGGCTGTAAATCTTTACAGAAGTAGAAAGCCTCATCTTTCTCCCAGGGAACCACTGGTAGTTTCAAACTGCTGACCCTGAGATTAGCAGTTCAACTCATAACCACTATGCTACCAGAGCTACCTTGTGGTATGTTGTTGTAGTTAGGTGCCATTGAGTCGGTACTGACTCATAGCAACCTTATGCACAGCAGAACAAAACATTATCAGATCCTGGGCCAACCTCATTACTGTTGCCAGACTTGAGCCCACTTGGCCAATCTATCTCACTGGGGGGTCTTGCCCTTTTTCTCTGATCCTTCACCCTACCAAACATGATACCCTTCTCCAGCAACTGTTCCCTCCTGACAATATGTCCTAAGTATGAAAGACGAAGTTTGGCCATCTTGGCCTCCAAGGAGCACTCTGGCTGCACTTCTTCCAACACAGATCTATTGGTTCTTTTGGCAGCCCATGGCACT
>NW_006408682.1:1570913-1575738 GCF_000296735.1 Chrysochloris asiatica
GAAGTTTGGCCATCCTGGCCTCCAAGGAGCACTCAGACTATACTTCTTCCAACACAGATCTATTGGTTCTTTTGGCAGCCCATGGCACTTTCAATATTCTCCTCCAACACCATAACTCAAAAGCATGAATTCTTCTACGGTCTTCCTCTACAACCCTAACATGGGGATTCATCAGTTTTGCCCTCAATCTAGACTTCAAATGGCCCATCCTTGAGACAGAAAACAAGATATCACTACCACTGAGAAAAAAGATTCAAGATTGGACTGAATCCTTGGGACCTGAGATCCCTGTGCTGAACCTCTTTGATCCAGGAGACAGAGACAAGGCAAGCCGTAGTAATAGAGAAAAAGCAGCAGAACCAGATCACACAGAGAAGTGGGCTTCCCAGTCCATAGAGTGAGAAAGCCGAGTGCCTTCAGGAAGCAGGCTTGTGGGCAGAGTGACATGCCCCTGGAGCTAGGTTTGCGGACCTTCATGGATCTAGGGCTGAATGTCCTCACGCTGAGGCTTACTGGTAGAGCATATAATTGGCAGAACTAAAAAAATTTTGTACCACTTTCCTAAGCAGGGCAGAGTTAGGGTTGCAGGATCAGCCAGCTGAGAGACTGAGAGCTAAAAGAGCCTTGTAACATTTACTCTCATAGTACAGACACCAAGGGCCGCATGGCCAAGACAAGAGAAGGGCCAGAGAGAAGCATGCCTGTGGGCACAGTTGAGAATAAGCCGACTTGGGCAAAGAATTGTCCACTGAGTATTCTTGATTCTGAACTGTTATCAGTTGCTTCCCTAATAAGCTCCGGAACCATGAGTATTGTCTGTGAGTTCTGTGTAACCATTACAATGAATTATCAACATCGGCAGATAAGTGGCAGTGGTGTTTGGTGTCAGCCCTGGTCAAAAGTTTGGAGGGTGGAAACATGTTTGACTTCTACCTCACAGAAATCAGCCTTGGGATGATACTGATAGAGATTCCTCTCACCTTGTGAAATTAAAGTAGGTCAGACACTGTCCCCACATCATTTCTGCACAGATGCACATATGTATTTATATCATATAGACTTTAGTCCACATCTTGATATTTCATCATGAAATTATTTATTTACAATGTTCCACATTTTATGCTTGAAATCTCCACGAGGTGGGATTCTGAATTGGGGATAATTTGCTGCTTAAATATTACTGTAATATTTGAGCTATAAGGCATGTGGGTCGTTATCTTCAGTAAGTACTGAGAGAATGCTTTCCAGCTGAGTCTAAACTGTCCATAGGAAATGAGCATGTCTGTTTTCCAATATCTTCTGTAATGTTTGATAAGGTCCACATTTCTAACATTTATCAATAAATGTTATATAATGTGTAATTTTATGCCATTTATCTAGTCACTAATTTTGTGTCTGGTGTTGTAGAACAAGCGCTGGAATTCAAAGTCAGTTTGGACTGCAATGACAGTGGTTCAAGCCCACCAGCTGTTCCTCAAAAAGCCCATACAGGGTCACTGTGAGTCAGAACTGACTTGATGGCACTTAACAATAACAAGTTTGTGTAGCTTTAATTTATACCCCTTTTATTCATTGTTGTTGTGAAGTGCCATGGAGTCAGTTCCAATTCATAGTGACCCAGTATACTGATTCCAAGGAGCGTCTGCTGAGCTTGAACCACCGACCTTGCATTTCAAGCCAACCTTGCAACCCAGTACATTAACCTGCAGTGCCTCACTAGGTCTTATTGTTAATGACCAATTTATATTCGGTGTTTACTCTTGTGATAGATTTCCCAGGTTTTTCTTACGAATATATAAAATTTTCTTGAAAAGGAATCTTGTTGAGTACCTATCCTGGACAAGACATTAATAGGAAACAAAATGCTAATGAATTGTCTCAACCTTAAATAACTTTATACTCTGGTAGGAGACATTATAGATATTATAGAAAAGGGAGGGTATGTTAGAGGGATTCCAAGTTTCATTTCAATATTTATTTTTCTTAGTAAGCAACAGCCATATTTTCAGCCAGCCAATTGGTCATCCATGCAAAGACTACATTTCCCACCAGCTCTTGTTACTCAATGTTACTATGGAATTACATTTTGAAAAGTGTAATGTAACCTCAATTTAAAAGAAAGGATGTTATCTCTTTCTTGCTCATTTGTATTCCTGCTCATTTGTATTCAGATGCAGTTGGGTTTATTGGAGTTCTGGCAGCTGTATTTGACCATGACAAAAAGTTCCTTCCTCAAGTGATGGTGTAGCTGAAAGAATATGGATTTCTGATGACTCGTGAGATGGAGCAGCACATTTCACCTGATAGACTAAATTTTCACTCTTCTGCTAAATTTTATGTAAGATTTATGGTAACTTTCAGAAATTATCTTTATTTGGGTCTTTTCATTCATATGCAATTGAACATAATCCTAGATAAGACAGGCAATTGCATACATACATATAGCCTATATAAAGAGACTACAGAGGATAGTAATAAATCATATATGCTATGTGGTTCTTGCTAGTCACAAGTCAATCAAAATGATTCTAATTTCTCTTTGGGGTACCCAGGCTATAGTTTGGCATATGTTTCTATTTTTCTCTTTATCAAAATTCTAGATCATTGAATGGGCTGCTGAGCCCATGGAAAATTGTTTCACTTAATGTCCAATATGCTCAGCTTCATATCACTGTGCTGCACCAGTGTCATTTGTGAAAACGATCAGAGAATATAAGGGTACACATGAAATCAAGACACATCCCTCAATTCTGACATGAGCATTTCCTTAAATGTAAATGAACAGGAAAATATAGATATAAATTGGAAACAGGGAGTACAGAAACAGACCATTAAATGAAGTCACATGAACCATGTGGAAAATTAATTTAAAATGTTGAACTCAGTCCAGAGCTTCATGCACCTCGGTACGGCAGGTCTATCTTTTAAAAGAGCAGTGCAGTTGCTCTTGGGCTTTTTCACTTGACTTTTTCAAAAGCCTCATGAAAGAGCAGAAGAATCATGGAAAGATGTCTAAAAATGGACCCTGAAATGTCTTTTCTCCAGTGCCAGTGTACCAACTGACTACACTCAGGGTTCTGTAGCGCCATTGGCATTGTGGGGGACTGGGCTCCCTTCCCACTTGACGATGGCAAGGAAAAGGAGTCCTCACTGAAATCTCCTTCAAGCCTCTTTCTTAAGAAATGTGTTTAAGACTCAAACTGAAAGAAATCGGAGCTCTTACAGAAATGTTAAAGACCACATAACACATTTCTGTCATTTTTAGATAGCTGAAAATGTGTACAAACCGTATGAGTGAATTTATGTCAGAAGTAGTGCTTTTTCAGTTGTCAGGTTGTTGTCAGGTGCCATCGAGTCGGAACCGACTCATAGCGACCCCATGCACAGCAGAACGAAACAATGTACGATCCTGGGCCAACCTCACTACCGCTGCCACACCTGAGTCCATCAATGATGCCACCTGGCTGATCCATCTCGTTGGGGGTCTTCCTCTTTTTCTCTGACCCTCCACCCTACCCAGCATGACATCCTTCTCCAGCGATTGTTTCCTCCGGACAATATGTCCAAAGTAGGAGAGACGAAGTTTAGCCATCCTGGCCTCCAAGGAGCACTCTGGCTGCACTTCTTCCAAAACAGATTTATTGGTTCTTTTGGCAGTCCATGGCACTTTCAGTATTCTCCTCCAACACCACAACTCAAAGGCATCAATTCTTCTACGATCCTCCTTATTCACTGTCCAGCTTTCGCATCCATATAAGGCTATTGAAAACACAATGGCCTGGGTCAGGCGCACCCTAGTCCTCAAGCTCTTCAACACTTTAAAAAGTTCCTGTGCAGCAGATTTGCCCAGTGCAATACGTCGTCTGATCTCTCCACTGCTACTTCCGCGACTGTTGATAGTTGATCCAAGAAGAATGAAGTCCTTGACAACTTCAATCTTTTCTCCATTGATAACAATGTTGTTTATTGGTCCAGTGGTGAGGATTTTTGTTTTCTTGACATTGAGATGTAATCCATATCGAAGGCTGTGCTCTTTAATCTTCGTAAGTAGTGGATAGCAATAATTTCTTTGCGAGGTGACATTTTTCCTTCAACAATCAACATTTGGATTATTCTCTTACATTTTAGGTTCTTAGAACAGCTCAATATATCTTTCAATTATCTCTTGGACTTTTTTTCCTGGTTTGATTAATCTAGTTCATGTCTAAGTCCCCTTCTAACTCAGAAACTCTGTGATCTATAACTTTTGGTTAGAATATACAAGAGTAAAGCTAAGGTCATCCAATAACGTCACTCAGTACCTTTTCCATGGTTTCTAGCCTGAAAGAGGGCAAGTCATTTTGAAAATGCTTGTTAGACGAAAACTCAGAATTCTGGCCCTGCTAATGCAAAGTCAATCATTATTAACAGAGGAAATGACATTGGTATACTTTATTTAATGACATGGGTTTACTTTAGTTAATGACATTAGAAAACATTTGTTGAGCACCTATTCTAGGCAAGAAATTAATAGGAAACAAAATGCTAATAAACTGTCTCAACCTTAGGTAATTTATGCACTGTTAGAACATATTACATATTCACAAATTACCATGAAACCTGTGAGAGCTGAACTGGACGGGAATGCCTAATTTTAGTAGTCGTACTATATTTCTATCCCTCTATAAAGGAGTGCTGATAGCATAGTGGATCAATAACTGGGGTGCTAACCATAAGATCACCAGTACAAAGCTACTACTGAATATATATGTGGTAGATATGTGCCGTGGAGTCAGTTCCTACTCATAGCAACCCTGTACAGGGTTTCTGAGGCTGTAAATCTTTA
>NW_006408682.1:1575838-1576639 GCF_000296735.1 Chrysochloris asiatica
TATATATATATATATATATATGTTATTGTTAAGTATTATCAAGTCAATCCCAACTCATATTGATCCTGGATAGGGTCATTTGTTTTACATAATCTCCTTGTTTTCCACTATACTTCATCCATCAGTCAACAAGCTTTCACATTCCCTTATTTAAAAATGTTTTAGGCTGAGCTGCAAGCCATGACTGTACAGCAGTCTTCCCTTCTTCATCAGAAGTGAATGAGATGAAAGCCTTATGGAGCAAGATCAGGACTAAAGGGAAGATGCTTTAACACTTCAAAATGAAGTTATTGCAGAGTGTCAACAGTGTGGACAGAGATGTGTGGACGTGCATTGTCACATAAAATCATAATGTTCTTGGGTAACAGTCCTCTGCGTTTAACACAGAGTTTAGGCTTCAGCTCTTCAGTCAGCATCTCACTGTACCGAGCACTGTTGATTGTTGAATCTGTTTCCTTTTAGTGTTTTAATACTGGCCCTTGAGGATCCTAGAATACTGTAAACATCAATTTTCCAGCTGATGGTTGACTTTTGAACTGTTTCTTAGTCAGTGATTGAGGATGTTTCATTCCATACTCTTCTGTTTACTCTCAGGCTCGTAGTGATGAATCCATGTCTCCTCACCAGTAACTATTCCCATATCTTGTCTCCAGTAACAATTTTTTAAAGAAACTTTTACCTTCCTTTGAGTATCCGTCCAAATTTTGTTTGAAGATGTTCAATCCTTCTGTTTATGTTCTTCTGTTACTTGTTTCGGTCCTCATCTTTTTCTTTAAAAAAAAAATATATATATATATATAT
>NW_006408682.1:1576739-1591041 GCF_000296735.1 Chrysochloris asiatica
TTCACTGTTTTTTTTTTTAATTTTTAATGTGAATTGAGTGAAAGTTTACTGGGCAGATCATCAGTTTTACATTCAACAAATCATATACTTTGTTTCATTACAATGATTATAATCCCCTCCATGTACCATCAGTTAACAGTATTTCTCTCTATTCATTTTAGCTCTTTTCCTTTTTTTTTTTTTAACACTCAAGCACGTATAACAATTTACACTACCAAAGGACACATTCTGCAAATCTGCCTCCTGGCTGCCAGCTCTCAGTCCCTCTCTTTCCATGAATCTATAGTCCTCAGCTGCTCCCTCTCTCCATGTTCCCATCTATGCCTCCATCTCTGGTGTCACTGCTTCTTTGGATAAGGTCTCACATTCCACTTGTGCTCTGCTCCCTTGATGGTCCTAGGGTCCTCTGTTTCTGCATTGTAAGATTAACTACTTCGGTACCCATCTTGCACAAACTTTTCAAAACCTAAGTCAGTTATACATTGTTTCATAAGCAGAGCCATGACCGATTTATAAATGATTTGCCACATAATCCACTGTCATTTGTCTATTTGAGAGAATCATTTCATGTGTATGCTCAATATTGCCATCAGCCATGGACATAAATGGATGTTTTAATATAATCAGAGTTTGGATAATGTTTGACTCACCCTTGTGTATTATATAATTATGTATATATTAATTTTGTTCTTGAAAATATATAAGGGATTTCAAAAAAATTGTGGAAATTTTCATGATCTTTTACTTGCATTTGTCTGTGAACTTTTGAACCCCCTCATACACAACAGCACATACATCAATTCCACAATTTCTCCATGTAAAATACAGTAACAATAATTAAAGTATTTAAGCTAGGCAACCATTATTTTTCCTTTTCCAAGTTTTACCTCCTCCATTCACATAAATTAACTGGCCCCTGTTTCCTACCTAATCTTTCAATTTGATTCCATATGGATGGATCTTGTTGTTGTTGTTGTTAAGTGCCATTAAATTGGTTGTATTCATAACAACCCTGTATAGGGTTTCCAAGGAGCAGCTGGCGAATTTGAACTGCCGACCTTGTAATTCAAACCGACCTTGTGGTCCAGTACATTGTTCCACAGCACCACACTAGCATTCCAGATAGATCTTAAGAAAGCACATTGTGCAAGGCACTCATTCTTTACTAGTTATACTAGACTATTATCTGGTGTTAAGACTTCAGGGAGTATTTTTCACTCACCATAATGTCCTCAATATTCACCCACATTATAATATATTTTGAGACTTCATCATTATGCTTTATGGCTGCATAGTTTTCTATTTCATATATAACCACCTTTTATTTATCCATTCATCAGTTGATAGGTTCTTAGGTTGTTGCCATCTTTTTGTTGTTGTGAATTATGCTGTAGTAAGCATAGTTATGGATATGTGGTTTGTGCCTTTGGTATAAAATCGCTAAGGAATGTGAAATGTCCTAGAAGTGAGGTTGCTGGATCATAATACAGTTCGGTTTCTCATTTCTTGATAAAGAGTAATACTTTTCCATAGTGGTTCTAGCATTTTACATTTCCATAGCAGTACATCGGAGTCTCAGTTTCCCATGTTCTCTCCAGTAATTGATATTTCTTAGTCAGAGCCACCTTAGCAGGGGTAATAGATATGTCATTGTATTTCTGATTTGCATCTAACAGCAAATCATCTGAACATCTTTCATGTGTTTGTTGCCACCTAAATGCCATCTTTGGTGAAATGTCTGTTGATGTCCTTTGCCCATTTTTAAAATGGATTGTTCATCTTTTTGTTGTTGAATTGAAGCTTTCTAAATATTTTAGGGATTAGACCCTTATCAGATATGTGATTTCCCAAGATTTAGTTTTCTAGAGTGCAGATTATCTTGTTATTCTTTTGGTAGAATCTTTTGATAAGTATGAGTATTTAATTTTTCGGAAGTAAATTAAATTGATCAAATTTGCATTTTGTGATATGTGAATTGACAGTTGTATTTTGTAATTTATTTATTTAAGTAATTAGGTCAAAAGGTTTGTTTCTATGTTTTCATTGAAGAGCTTTGTTAAGATTTAGGTTTAACATTTAAGTCTGGTCCATTTTGAGTTAATTTTTGTGTGTGATATGAGGTATTATTCCTGCTTCATTTTTCTGCAAGTAGATATCCAATTTTGCCAGACTCCTGGTGTGGCACTGTATGATCAGTACTGGACTGTGAACCACACGGTCAGCAGTTCAAACCCACCAGCTTCTCCTAGGAAACCCTGTACAGGGTTGCTGAGTCGGAACCAACTCGACGGCACTTAACAATAACATCTTTTGTTTAAAAGACTACTCCTGTCCCATTGGATGAATTTTAACTCCTTGTTCAAAATCAGTTTTAAAATAGATGAATTTAGTTCTAAGTTTTCCACTTTATTCCACTGATCAATGTTTCACTCATTGAACCAGGTATAGGTCACTTGATAACTGTTGTTGTACGATATGTTTTAAGATTTAGAGGCTGTAATAGTTGGGGTTGGGTGTCAACTTGACAATGCTAGGATTTCCAGAGGTTTAATAGTTAAGGAGCTCTGGTAGCATAGTGGTTACGAATCGGGCTGCGAACCTTAAGGTCAGCGGTTTGAAACTACCAGCCGCTCTGTGGGAGAAAAATGAGGCTTTCTACTCCCGTAAAGATTTACATCCTCGGAAACCCTGTACAAGGTCGCTATGGGTAGGAACCGACTCGACGGCACTTAACAACAACAACAAATAGTTAAGGAGCTTTGGTAGCATAGTGGTTATGAGTCGGGCTGCCAACCTCAAAGTCAGCAGTTCGAAACTAACAGCGGTTCCCCGGGAGAAAGATAAGGCATTTTGCTTCATAAAGATTTACAGTCTCTGAGTCACTATGAGTTGGAGCCAACTCCATGGTATTTAATAACAACAACAACAAGTAGTTAAGATGTGATGCTAGGATTTCCAGAGGTTCAGTAGTTAAGATGGTGACGAAACCTAATACCGGCATAGTTAACTCTATGATGATGAGTGACTATGAGCAGCCAATCAATTAAAGGGAAGCTTCATAGGGGGTGTGGTTTTCTCCCAATATATTGGACACTTAAGAAAGACTCTCGGTTTCTTCCACTTGGGAACTGGGATTCTACAATTGTAGGCCATTTCCTTGGTAATAAACTTTCTTTCTCTCTCTCTCTCTCTCTCTCTCTCTCTATATATATATATATATATATACATACATACATACATACATACATACATTTGTTTCACTGGTTTTGCTTCCCTAGAGTACTCAACCTTAGGGGATATAAAGTCTCTTACTTAATTCTTCTTCTTCAATATTACTTTGACTACTCAGAGCCTCTTTGATTTTCATATAAAGTTGGTGATTCGTTTTATCATTTCAGTAATGTTGGGATTTGGATTGGGATTGTACTGGATCTACAGATCACTTTGGGTAGTATAAGGAGTCCTGGAGTTACAGTAATTAAGTGTTCAACTTTTTAACTGCAACCCTAGTAAACACTCATACTTTATTGTTGTTTCTGTTGTCAAATGCCAATGAGTCCGTGCCAAGGAGCTGCTGGTGGACTTAAACTGCCAACCTTGTGGTTCACAGTCCAATGGTGACCCTACAGCACCACACCAGGAGCCCCATTCTTTACTAGTTAAGCTAACCTATTATTTCGTATTAAGATTTCAAAGAACTGAAAGGTCAGCAATTGAAACCCATGATTCAGTCCATGAGAGAAAGTTGCGGCAGCCTGCTTCTGTAAATGTTATGGCTTTGGAAACCCTATAAGAGCAGTTATACTCTGCCCTCCAGAGTTCCTATGAGTCAGAATTAGCTTGATGGCAGTGTTTTGTGTGTGTGTGTGTGTGGGGGGGGGTCTGAAAATCATTGATCTTTTCATAACCTTAAGTTTTGTAATGCATGGGCATAAGACATCTCTTCATTTATGTAAGTCTCTTAGTCTCTTGTAGTAGTGTTTTGTGATTTTCAAAAATACGTATATATTGTTACTGGAGCTCTGGTTTGTATACTTATAGGTTTATTTACAAAATATAAAGACGTGCCTCTAACATAAATGAATGGCTACAGAGAAGTTCTCTCAGTAATATGCTTCTCACTTGTATTAATCTTGTTAGAATGCCTTCAAAAAGGAAGAAAACTTTTTGTGCCATGGAAAAAAAGTGATTTTGGGGTCGGAACTAATATCAATTGAAAATATGTTAACAAAATTCAACTGAATAATCTTCGCAAATCATTGAAGCTTTACAAGAAGTTTACAAGAATTCTGCCCCCACATAAAAAAGTTTTTAGATAAATCAAGCATTTTAAGGAAAATCAGGACGACCTCCAAGATGAGCCTAGAGAGGGAAGACAGTCAACCTCAACAAAGAAATAGTGGCTGAAGTCCAAAAACTGCTAGAAGAAGGTTTTAGAGTTACTATAGAAATGATGATGATATTGGGTTCTTCCATGGTCTGGCATTTTCAATTTTAAGCAAATATCCTGGCCTCAGCCAGTATTTTGATGGATGCCAAAAGTGCTGCATGAAGATCAGCTAGTTAAAGAGCTTATCTTTCCATCCATCTTTTAAGCAAGATTGATGTTATAGAGGATGATTTTATGGAATGAATTGTAACCAAAGGGGAGTCTTGAATTTAATGAGACAATACAGAAATCAGGGTGCAGTCAAAACATTGGGTTAGTAGGGGATCTGCTGGGCCAGCTAAATTCAGAAAGAAAGATCACCTTAGTAGTTCACTGTGATAGCTATGATTCAGTATTTTCCTTTTCAGATACTCTTTTAGAGGGATCATGTCTCATTTCACCACCAAGGGGCGGCAAAAGCCAAAGAATGGTGTTTGTCTGCCAAAGATTCCCTACTGACATTTCTTACTTATATTTTCTTAAAATATTAATGTAAGATTGAATTTAAAATTTTCATATTCAGAAGAGAGGTGTAAAATATGAAGAGAGGGAGAAAATAACAGAGAAACAGAAAGCAAGAGATGTGTAATGAAACACACTATCATTTTTCTATTAAGATGCCATGGAATTTTAACTTCAAGATATTTACAACCCCTGAACTCAGAAGACAGTCATTACAATCCTGCCAATCATTAATTCTCTATTGCAGAACTCCCATCTGTCCTTGTTTGACACCAGATTCAACTTGCCCCTTGCATGGTATCACTCTCCGACTGAGGGTCCTCCTAGTATAGCTTTCTGCATATGACCTTGTCAGCATGCCTGCTTGGCTCACTGACTTCTTTCCCACCCACTACCATGTTCTCTAACATTTGGTCTTCAAATAACACTTTCTCTTCTAGCCTGTGATCTTCCAGGTTTAAAGTCTAACCCAGACCAGATCTCAAGGGGTGGGGGTAATGGCTTCAGAATTGGGAAATCAAAAAGAAACATGTCATTAATGTTGTTGTTGTTAAGTTCTTTAGAGTCGGTTCCAACCCAGAGCGACCCTGTATAGGGTTTCTGAGGAGTGGCTGGTGAGCCTGAACTGCCAACCTTGTGGTTCAAACAAACTTTGCAGTCCATCATTTTAACCCATAGCACCATACCTACACATGCCTGTTATGCACAGGAAGGAATGGACCAGTGAGAAGGACTGAGGATATCAATTTGGTGGAAGGATTAGAGAGGCTAGAGAAGTGTTGATAGTAAAAGACACATTTGAATTAGACTAGGAAAAGCACTGAACTGCCAATCACAGGGTTAATGGTTCGAGTCCACTAGCCCCTTCATGGAAATCCTATACAGGGTCAGAATCAACTTCATAGATATTAGGATAACTTGATTGTAATGTGTTATTGTTTAAAATTCTATTTTTTTTAAGTGGACAAACTGGGTTTAAATTGTTCTCTCTCTCTGAACAAGTTATTCAACTCACTAAGACTCAATCATCTCCTCTATGGAATGAGAATCTCAACAGTTCTACTCTCAGAGATTACAATTAAGAAATATTTGTTAAGGACAGATTTAACAGTATATATAAAGAATTCATTGATGTTTTTATTACTGCTTATAATAATATAAATTGTATTTTCAAAGCAAAGGGATATGTGATTTTTACTTCTCCCACCCTGGATGGTATAAAGGTTAACAATCTTTTTTTTTTTTTTTTTTTTTAAGTTGTTATTGTGAACTGAGTGATAGTTTACATGGGAGAACATGGGCTTTACACCATCGTTTCATTGCAATGATTACAGTCTCCTCCGTGCATCATCATTCAGCTTTATTTGCTTCCATTCCCTGTTTTGTTTTGTTTTCGGGGGACAGGGGGAGATGTACACAGAAACACTCAAGAATATGTAATAGTTTAAACAATCAAAGAGCACATTCTGCAAGCCTGCCTTCTACCTTCTAGCACCCAGTCCCTCTCTTTCCATGAGTCCAGAGTCTTCAGCTGCTCCCACTTTCCACGTCCTCATCTCTGCCTCCATTTCTGGTATAGCTGCTTTTCTGGATAGAGTCCCGCACTCTGCTTGTGCATTTCTCTCCTGATGGTTCTTAGGGTCCTCTGTTTCTGGTCTGTAACATGAACTGATACCTGTTTTTATTACAAAACTTCTACCTTTACAGTTGTGACAGTCACAATTAGTCATAACACTTTCTCACTATTGAATCATAAGAATCTTATTCCCATCTCTTTTCACCAAACCCTTCTAAACAAGGTAAAGGTTAACATTCTTAACTGCCATTCAAAAGTCTTGAGGTTTGGGTCTAGATAGAGGCTCCTGTTGAAAAAGGTTGATCTACTTCCAAAATTTGACCATTGAAAATCTTATGGAGGGCACACTTCTATTTAATGATACACATGGGGTCATTATGTGTGGTGTGGTCTGGTCAGTCTAGAAAATGATTACTAGCTTATCAGGGAGATTTATCAACTTTATTTTCACACCTTATTATCAAATGAACTTGAATTAACTTTTATATTGTTCAAGTCCCCTACCTTAATACCATGATATATATAATAAAATATTGCTATTTTTAATCTTAATGAGAGATTACTTAATTCACCTAGCATCCCATATGGAAAGCATACACTAAGCAGTATTTTCCATTGTGAGGAATCTATCATTAGACTTTTAACAATTCCATTATTCTAACAAATTTACACTTTGATTTGTAAATATGTGCTGTTATGTGCTATGGAGTTGGTTTTGACTCATAGCGACCCTGTATAAGGTTTCTAAGGCTGTAAATCTTTACAGGGGCAGAAAGCCTCATCTTTCTCCCCCGGAGTGGCTGGTAGTTTCAAGCTGCTGATCCTGAGGTCAGCAGCCTGACTCCTAACCACTACGCTACAAAGATCCTAAACATGTACTACTTTCTTTATAAAATAGAAAAGGAAAATCCTGAATTCTGTAGTAAATTGTAGTAGAAGCTCTACATTGTCACAATGCAAATTTCATTAATTTTGCATACTACTGTGAACTTAAATATCTTTTTTAAATGGTAGGACAGTTTTAGGTTTATAGAAAACTTGGAAAGATAGGACAAAGAATTTCCATAAACGCATGTAACAACTTTCTTCTGTAGCTGATATCATACATTACTATGGTACATAACGCAGCAATGCTTACAAAATATTTCCTGGGGTGAAGAAGGATCAATGGCCAAAGAAACAGAAGATGTGTGTTAATTGCATATAAATATATCTTTTCAGAATAAATTATTTCAATCCTGTCTTAATTTCTAAATTAAATTTCACTTTTTTTGTTGTTGTTAAGTGCCGTTGAGTTGGTTCCGACCTACAGCGACCCTGTAGGGTTTCCAAGGAGCGGCTGGTGAGCTTGAATTACCAATGTTGCAGTTCAAATGACCTTGCAGTCCAGGGCATTAACCCACAGCACCATACCAGGCCTCCATCACTTACTTAGAGCTCCTTAATCTTTTCAGCACAGTTTTAAGTTTCAGGATACAAGCTTTTCCTTCTTTGATTAATTTTATTCTTAGATATTTTATCATCTTAGGTGCTATTGAACATGGAATTCCTTCTCTACTATCTTTTCAGATTGTTTATTAATTCTGTTGAGAGTCCTTTGAAATTTACAAACAAAGTATGCTAACTTCTGCTCCATATAATAAGCACTGGACTGAGAAATACAAGGTCTGCAATTCAAGCCCATTAGCCACCCTGAGGGCGAAAGATGAGGCTTTCTGATCCTGAGAATATTTGAAGTCTCTGAAACCCAATATCAGATCATTATAAGTCAGAACCAATTGGATAGAACTTAACAACAAACTTCTGCCTCTATCTCTAAGATTTTCCATTATAAAGATTCTATTTTGTTTCTTTGAAAAATTATTACTTTGTTATTTATGTCTTTCAACATTATAAAAGATATCCCTATTTTTTTAGCCTATATGAGAGAATTATTTTTTATTGGTTCTTCAAATCACCAATTCCAGTTTTGCAATGTTCGTTCTGCTTTCTTGTCCACCAAATACATAATTTAATGACATTCTTGTGTTTCTAGATTTATTAGAGTTTTATCTACTATTATGCTTCTGCATTATCTCTCCTTTTTATAACAGCTTTAACAAATATTTATTGCGACCTAACTGTTGATGGTACTTTCCCCCAGATGGCATGTTCATATGTCACTATTCATGGAGATTTAATAATATCTACAGCCAAGTAAGCTGGCTCCAAATTTCTACCTGCACGCATATTCACCTCCTTCATTTATTTAATCATATTTTTCATCTTTTTTGTCAACAGAGACAGTATTTATTCATGAATTTTGTTTTGGAAAAAAAAATGCCTTTTAAAATGTAGTAATATTTCTTGGACTAAAATTTTCCATTACGTTCTTTAATTTAAAAAAATTGTCTATTTTTCCAAAACATTGTCTTTCATTTATACCATGGTAATATTTTTAAATGTCTGTAGGTGGTTTCTGATTGTTTTAACTAATTTTTACATTGCTCATTACTAAAATAGACTAGCCCTATATTTACGAGTAAACTCTTTATTCTTGTGAATAACTCCTTAGCGCCACTTACTGTCTACCTGATTTCTGTTTTAATAATCACCTCAGCCATCAGACTGAACAGTAGGGTGATTATCAGAACTCTAATCATTTTTTAAAAATTTATAACTGTCATTTGTTCTATACAATTCTAAATCATAGATGAAAATACTTACACTAACATATAAACTTCGTTTATAAATTTCTGTAAGGGATTTTGTTTTAACTTAAGCAGCATGATATTATTGTGGGCTGTGGAGTTGATTTCAACTCATAGCATATCCATGTGACAGGGTAGAACTGAACTTCCCCATAGGGTTTTCTTGGTTGCAACCTTTAAAGAGGAAGATGATTAGCTCTTTTTCCTGCGGAGCCACTGGGTAGGTTCAAACTGCCAATATATGAGTTAATCACTGATCTCTTAACCATTTCCATTAAATTCCTGAGCACTTAATACTCTTTATTATGAAGTATAATGCAGGAACTAGCTTTGAGTGTAGCCATGAGGCATGGAGAAAACTTTCCTGTAGTCAATGAAAGCCTTCTTATCTGATTTAGAGTTCGATCATTGATGTCCATCTCTAGTGGAGATGGTTATAGAAAATTCTCAGTTTCTGACTCAACAATCGCCAAGAACCAGAGTTTATATAAGGTTGTTTTGTTTTTGTTTTTTCGTTTTTATTGTGTCATTATACTGAAAATGAAGAGGACTTAAAACACTTACTGATGAGGATGAAAGACCACAGCCTCAGTATGGGTTGCATTTCAATGCAAAGGAAACAAAAATCCTGAACACTGGAGCAATAAATAGCATCACGATAAATGGAGAAGAGATTGAAGTTGTCAAAGACTTCATTTTGCTTGGATCCAATGTCAACATTCATAGAAGCAGCAGTCAGGAAATCAGACAACTTATTGCATTAGGCAAATCTGCTGCAAAAACTGTCTTTAAAGTGTTGATGAGCAGAGATGTCAGTTTGAAGACTAAAGTGTACCTGATCCAAGTAAGTGATGGCATTTTCAATAACATCATATGCATGTGGAAGTTGAACAGTGAATAAGGAACATCATAGAAGAATTGATGCATTTGAGTTATGGTATATGGGAAGAATATTAAAAGCATCATGAACTGCTAGAACAAACAAATCTGTGTTGTAAGATCAGCCAGAATGCTCCTTGAAAGCCAAGATGCCAGACTTTGTTTCTCATGCTTTGGCCATATTATCAGGAGGGATCAGTCCCTGGCAAAGGAAATCATGCTAGATAAAGTGGAAGGTTAGCTAAAAGGAGGAACACCCCAATGAAATGGATTGGCATAGTGACAGCAGCAATGGGCTCAAACTAAACAATGATTGTGAGGATAACTCGAGATTCGGCAGTGTTTTTC
Source organism: Chrysochloris asiatica (assembly GCF_000296735.1). Classification (NCBI taxonomy): domain Eukaryota; kingdom Metazoa; phylum Chordata; class Mammalia; order Afrosoricida; family Chrysochloridae; genus Chrysochloris; species Chrysochloris asiatica. The sequence goes on from NW_006408682.1 coordinate 1,587,124, forward strand.
TGTTTTGCTTAAGGTTGCTGTACATTGGAATCAACTCAATGGCACGTAACCGCAACAGCATATCATGATGGATATTTTTTCTGGGAAATTTTGAGAAGCGATAATCAAAGCAAGTAACCACCATAATTCTTAAATAACTTCTTAGTAAGGAGCCCTCATAGTACAAATTATTAAAAGCTTGGCAGTTAACCAAAAGGTTGGCTTTTCAAACTCACTCATTGACTGTGTGGAAGGAAGAGCTGGCAATGTGCTCCTGTAAATATTGCAGTGAAGAAAACCCCATGCAGAAAAACAGAGTCACTATCAAATCAATAGCACTCAACAATGAAATTGATCTTGATGTGCCAGTTTCAGTACCGTTTGCCATAATATTGATTCCCATGCATGGTAACCCTTGTTTCAATAAATATAATTAGCAACGTTATTATTATTTTATTTTACTTTACCAAATAAATATTAATTACATTTAATAAAGCAAATAAAGTATTATAAAATAGATATTAAATATATTTAATAAAAGCAATACAATATTTTATTTATTTTTTATATTATTAACAATAAATATAATTAGCTTTATGAATGGACAAGTGTGCATGTTGTTGTTTGTTGTTAAGTGCAGTGTAGTCAGTTCTGACTCATAGAGACCCTGTAGAAGGTTTCCAAGGAGTGAGGAGTGGGTTTGAATCTCCAACTTTGTGGTTAGTAGTCCAGTACTTATCCTATAGCACCACATCAGAACTCTTTGCAGGTATGCATGATATGATAAATTGAGACAAATCACATTATTAAAATACTTGTATTTTAGAATTAAATTCTACAACTCATAAGGAATAACAAAGTCAATTAAATAATGAAGGCATACAACTATTTCGAGTTTGATTTTTTTGTCAGTTCTTAGCTGTAAGTAGAGAATGCTGTCAGGAGGTTGAATAAACATGATGATTGGTACTCTATTCATTTATGTAATAGAAATAATTATTTCTCAACTTTTGGAGAATAAAACATTCTTTATGTGAAGTATGTACACCTTGAGAATTGTGTGCTTTGGACCATCCTTGTATTCCCCTTAAAAGCACATATTTAATGTCTGTATTCTGTGGAAAGTCAAATTGCCTTTAAAATTAGCCTCTTTATCTTTTTTAAGCGTGAAGATTAAAGGGCTTAAAGCTCAGTTTCAAGTATTCAAAAAGATGTTGTATGGAATATCGATGAGCAATATTTCCATCTCTAGGCTAATTTTGCAAAACAATAAATTGTCTAAAAATAGGGGCTTATTTTCAGTCCTTTGATGTGTCCGTGGTATTGGTGGTGCCCAGTGTTATGGTAGCAGTGCTCCATGCTCTCCAGTGTTCTGTGCTATAAACAGCAATGCCCTAATCAGATACATTATATGTTCTTATTTAAAATTTTGTCCACATTATAGTTACTGTCCGCAACTCAATTCTGGGAATATATAGAATTCATCCAATAAATGCATTTTCTGTTTTAAACAGTAGATTCACTTTCTGTTGTTTGCAAATCAGAATCCCCGCTAAAAGGTAACTTTTCTCTGACTTTGTTGGGTCACATGGGCTTCTATTTCTTGTAAGTGAAGGAGTGTTGTTCTAGACCACCCTTTGGGTGCCCATCAAATAAAATATCACAGCAAATGGAAAGCCAGGCATAGATTCTTAGGTTGTTTTTCAAATTGTCAAATGATTTTAGTGCAGCTGTGCTGTAGTTCTTTATCTTTTTGGAGAAACATAAAACACAAAAATATTATTGAAGCTATCACTGTACATCATATTATGGAAAAATGGACATACATACAATCACTTGCAATTTTCATACAAAAAAATTTCATGAAATTCCTGAGGCAGGGCAATGAATTAAGAGGAAATGAGATGTCATTAAAAATACTTTAAGGGAAATTTAAAAAATATATATTGATATTTGTTGAATTGTTGATTTTTTATTAATATTTAAAACTCATAATATTTCTGAAACTTTTTCTCAAAAAAAAGGGATTGGTCTAAAGACTCTTTATTGCCTGTCACAATTGACTGCTGCTGATCTTGTTTTGCATTTGAAATTAAACTCTGAAAATAATTTTGGGGTTATGACTTCCTATTCACACTTCTCATTCCAGACTGGAAATTCTAATATAAAATTAAAGATGTACCAAGATGTGACTATCAACTCTTTATATATTCCTCTTTGCTTCATTTCAAAGGATCCAGATTGGCAATCATTAGTCTCTGTGTTAGTTATCCAGTGCTGCTTTAACAGAACTACTACAAGTGAATGGCTTTAACAAACAGAAGTTGATTCTCGGATCGTTTGGGAAGCTGGAAGTCTGAATCCAGAGCTCTGGCCTTGGAAAAGGTCCTTGTCTCCTTTCAGCATCTGCAGGACCAACATCCCTTAGAGATCTCCATGTGTCCTGGCATCAATCTTGCCCTAGATCTAGTTCAAAACTACAGCCATTCCTTCCACAGGAGAAAGATGATGCTTTCTGCTCCCATAAAGATTTACAGCCTCAGAAACCCTATGCAGGGTCTCTCCCAATGAGTTGGAAGCAACACCACAGCACACCACCAGCACCAGGAGCCTCACAGTGCAGGGACTTCAGGTCCAAAGGACTCATTCCATTACTGGCTGTTCTTTCTTGGTGGTAGTAAGTCCCCTTGCTCATCTCAGTCCTTTTCCCTTTTATGTCTCAAAAAAGATTGACTCAAACCCATGCTAATCCTACATGTTGCATGCAGCCTCATTAACAACATGGAAGTAAGGATTTACAGCAAATAGAATAATTACATCAGATCAGAGCAGATCACAACATGGGAAAAGCAGTTGCATATTACTATTATTATTATAGAATATTTTGTAGCCATGTAGCATAAGCTATGCAATGCAAACCCTAGGTCACTATAAACCCTATACAGAGTCACTAAGAGTGGGAACCAGTAGCAGCAACAGCAGTGGTAGATTACATCTTCTTAATTTGTTAATCCACTGACGATTCTGGCCTGGTCAAGTTGACACAAAACCTAACTATCACAGGTTGTTGACTGCAAGGTCATTTGTTCAAATCTACCAGTCACTCTCCAAGCAAAATATGAGTCTCTCTGTCTACTCCTCTAAAGATTTACAGTCTTTAAAACTCTATATAGGGTCACTATAAAGAAGAGACCCAAATAGATATTGCAGTAGACTCTGAAACTTGGTCTTGAACATAGAGAAGATAAAGCAACTGGGGAAAAATGATGATGTAAGAGTTGAACAGAAACTTTCAAAGGGCAACTCAAAATGACAAAGTCAAGTATTATACTGGAATGTGCAAAGACGTGGTGTTATAAAATCAAAGGAGAAGAACACCCAAAATTTCAAGAGCTGGAAAAAACTGAGGGAAAAAATTGATGCCTTTGTTAAAATATTGACAGATTTCATAGGCAAAATATGGAATGATGCCGGGCTTATTTTAAGAAGATAGAAGGAATACCCAGTCTCTGTACCCAAAATAATAGGTCAATAGTCAGTCATTTCAACAAGTCTCTCACATAGGATCAAGAACCGATGATGTGATGGAAGAAATTCAAGATGCACTAAAGTAGTTGGATACAAGGATCCAGGAATTGACAGAATACAAATGGAAATGCTTCAACAAACTTATGCAGAACTGGAGGCTCTCAATCACCTATGCCAAGAAATTTGGAAGACAGCCACCTGGCCAACTGATTAGGAAAGGTACATATTAATGATCATTCCAAAGAAAGGTGTCCCAGTGGAATGTGGGAATCATCGAACAATGTCATTAATACCACGTGCAAATAAAATATTGCTTGTTGTTGTTGTTGTCAGGTGCCATCGAGTCGGAACCGACTCATAGCGACTCCATGCACAGCAGAACGAAACAATGTTCGATCCTGGGCCAACCTC
>NW_006408682.1:1592627-1597842 GCF_000296735.1 Chrysochloris asiatica
CGTGTTCTTCCCTTTTGGTTTTCCAACTCCAAATCCCTGCACATTTTATTATAGTATTTGGCTTTATCTTCTCGAGCTGATCTTTGAAATTTCCTGTTCATTAAAAAATAGCTACATCAGTACATCCACAGCAAGCTGCCAGAAATTCAAGACAGATTTAGAAAAGACTTTGGGTACACTGGATATTATTGCTGATATCAAATGGATCTTAGCTGAAAACAGTACCAGAAGTGTGTTTACTTGTGCTTAATTGACTAGGCAAAGGTATTAAACTGTATAGATCATAACAAACTATGAATAGCGTTGTGAAGAATGGGTATTCTATGATACTTAATTGTGCTCATGAGGAACCTCACGTGGACCAAGAGGTAGCCATTCAAATAGAACAAAAGGATACTGAATGGTTTAAAATCAGGAAAGGTGTGCATTAGGATTGTATTATTTCACCCTAATCATTCAAGCTGTATGCTGAGCAAATAGAGAAGCTGGATTATATGAAGATGAAACTTCATCTGGATTGGAGCAAGAGTCATTAGCAAACTGAGATGTGGTACAACTTTGCTTACTGGAAATGAAGAGGACTTGCCATACTTACTGATGAAGATCAAAGAATGCAGTCTTCAGTATGGATTGCACCTCAATATAAAGAAAACACAAACCTTCACAGCAATAAATAACATAATGATAAGGGAGTGAAGATTGAAGTTGTTTATTATTTCATTTTGTTTGAACCCACAGTCAGTTCTCATGGAAACAGTAGTCAAGAAATCAGATAATGTATTGCAGTAGACAAATCTGCTGCATAAGGCCTTTTTAAAGACAAAGATTTTGAGGACTAATGTGACACTGACTCAAATCATGGTATTTTCAGTTTTCTCATGTGCATGTGAAAGTTGGACTAAGAAAGACCACAGAAGGACTGACGCATTTGAATTACAGTGTTGGAAAAGAATACTGAAAATGCCACGGACTCCAGAGGAACAAACAGATCTCACTTGGAAGAAGTCTAACCAAAACGCTCCTCAGAATTCAGGATGATGGTCTTCGTCTCTCACTTTTTGCACATGTTGTTAGGAGAGACTGGTCCCTGGGGAAGGACATCATGTTTGGAAAACTGGACCAGGGGGTCATTGAAAAGGAGGAAGACCCCAACAAAATGTGTTAACGCAGTGGCAGCAACAATGGGCTCAGGACTGAGGCTGGTGCAGGACTGAGCTGTGTTTTGTGGTTTTGTTCATAGGGTCTGTATGAGTCAGAACTGACAACATGAGTCTGAATTGACTTGATGGCATTGTGTTTGGTTTTAATTTGGGGGATTGGGTTTATTCAGTGTGACATTCTAGCTGTAAATTGATTAGGATTCAGTTGGTGTGTGTTTCTGGTTAAAGATAGGAGAATCAACAAATGATATCCCCCAAAATGAGTGCTTATTGCTGGGAAAATATACACTTAATATGCAAACTGACAAACAATCCACTAGATATTGAAAGGCTAAGGGTTCCTTTTCTTTCTACCTTCAATCTTACTCATTTTTCTCATTTAGCCTGCCCAGTGTTTAAAAATAATATCTTTTAAAATGGGAGGCAGTGATATACAAACACACACACAAAGGTAATTGAGAATTAGTCTTTGCTTTTAGTAAGTGAGAGCAATGCTTACTCATCAGCAGGTGTTTCTAAGCAACAGATGGCAATATGATACACATTATCTTGTTTATTTTAAATGAAATGAGTATTGGAGGTTCTCATTTTTCAGAAGACTATCCAATTTCAATTCAAACCCTGCTTTCTCCCTGGGAGCTCCCCTAGCTAGATTAAGTGCAGCCATTCTGTGGCTCATTGAGCCCCACTAATCTCAGCTCCTTCCTGTGGTTTGTGCTACAGGTGCATAAAGTCCTAACAAGTGGGGATGAAGCAAACGGAGCAGCGGCACAAGTAAACTAGAAAGAAAGGAGACAGAAGAAAATGAAGGAATAAATGCAAGGAGATAGCGTGAAAATACTAGTTTAAAAGTTTGTGTTTTTTTTTTTTTTCACACTTTATCTTTATTTCTGTCTCTGCTTTCCATTTAGGAAAGTCAATTAAATAGTTGCTTTATGGTATCTCAATAATTTCATAGGATATCAGGTAACAGGGTGTTAAAACTGTGGTTGTCTTTCAACATAAAGGAGGCAGCTTTGTGATACTATATGGCAAGAAGTTATGACTGTATGTTGATAGTCACTGGTATTTTTTTCCCTTGCTTCTTTCTTCCCTATTGTCAGACAATTATTGAGCAACTCTTAGCAATACGGATACAGTAGTAAGGAAAACTGGTAAAGATCCCTGCCCTCCTGGACTTTACATTTCGTGTGATGCAAAAGGATAACCAAAAACTACTTTAACTACACACTCTGCCAAATAGTGAAAAGTTCTATGGAGAATAAAATTTAGCAGGAATGTGTTATGAAGAAGAGTTTCTGATCCTAAGTAGAATAGTTGGACCAGTCCTCACTGATGAGGTGATATATAAATACTGCACTAAATTGTGGCAAGGTCATGAACCATCTGCATATGTGGGAACATGAAGGCAAGCTTCTAAGGCAAAAAAAGAACCAATTTGCTTGAATAACACAGGTTTGTTGCTGATGCTGTTAGTAGCTCTCTCTAGCCAGCTGTGACTCTGGAAGATTCCGTGTGTTTCTTGTGCTAGAGTATTATTTGATGTTGTTAAGAGAACAACAGGAACGAGAAGGTTACAAAATCCAAGTTTACAAGCCAATTTCATATTTAGCCTCAAAGGTGTGCTGTTCAACTGATCATATTGATTAAATGGTGAAGGAAAAGAGTGGCAAGGAAATTCTGCTGGGTATATATTACAAGTATCCTGACTTACAGAAACTTACAAAATTGTGCTTAAGTGAAACAAAAGCTGGATGAAGAAATGAAACACAACTCTTCATAGGGAATATGATAGCACTTAGGTTCAAGGTTCAATTTTGTTATTCATTAAGTGAGTAATCATTGACCAAATAATTATGTCCAAACTTCTCATCTTGATAAGCCTGGGATCTTTGGTTTTGGGGGATTTAGGCTGAATTCCAGGAGCCCTGGTAATATAGTGGATTGTGAATTGGGCTGCTAACCACAAGGTCAGCAGTTTAAATCTACCAGTCGCTCTGTGATAGAAAGATGAGGCTCTCTACTCCTGTAAAAATTTCATCTTGGAAAACCTATACAGGGTTGCTATGAGTCAAAATCACGTCAGTTTCACTACCACCACCACAACGTCTGGACTGAAATCAGGGTGATAAAAAGCTATAATGAATACTGCAGAGAATGTAGTCCAAAGAGGCCCAAGATACAACATACCAGGGAGCAAACAGCTAAAGTAAGTCAGTCGTTATACCTGAAGTATCAATATTTAAAGAAAAATTCAAAATGAGTTATCAGGATAGATTTCGGTTACTACAGACAGTGTAGAAGGTTTACCTTTGGTTTAAATTAGGAAAAACAACATAGATCATTTACCTGTGTTTTGTGAGCCATTGAAGCAGACCTTTCAAGACATTTTTGTGGTTTTCTGAGAACTTACCAATCAACTGCAAGAGTTGTAAAGAAAGCTAAGCCATTTTGGAAAACCTGATTTCTCTGTAAGTTAGTTTGCTTAAACAGAAAGAAGGGATTTAGGCTAATTAAACTACTGTGCCTTCCAGCTGCAAATTCATTACTAAACTTTAACTAAATTCTAAAAGCAAATTAATAGACTTATAGTCTTGCATCCCAGAGAAAACAAGTTATTCTTTAGAAGCTTTGTTATCATCAAATGCACAGATTACAAACCAATTTGTGTTTGCACATCTGGTGTTATTTAGAATGTATTCAATCTGACACCTACTGGTACGGTACTATGGGTTAATGCTCCAGACAGCAAAACTGTTTGAATTGCAAGGTCGGCAGTTCAAGCTCACCAGCTGCTCCTCAGAAACCCTATACAGGGTAGCTACAGGTCACAACCAACTCGACAGCTCTTGACAACAACAACACTTTGATGCAAGTTCTCAAGTAGAGAAAGAAAAAGAAATAATTCATTTCTCTGTAGTTTACTGTTTAAATGGCTAAGAAAGTGTATATGTATTTAATTATTTTTAAATTTAACTAGTATATTGTAAGGACCCCTGGTTGTACAGTGCTTAAACTTCCAATTGCTAACTAAAATGTCCACAGTTGAAGCTCACTGATAGCTAGCTCCACAGGAGTAAAGATGATTGTCTCCTTTCTTACACATGACTGTATTGGAGACCCCGTGGGGCCGTTCTTCTCTGTATTATAGAGTTACTATGAGCCAGAGTCGACAACACTGCACACAACATCAGAAGTACATTGTACTTTTTAAGGGAAATTTAAGGGCAAGTCTGGTTTTAGAAACATGAAATACATGACACGTAGAAGGTTTTCTAAGCTGTATTGCTAGGTTTCACTCCATTGGATGAATAGCCTTCATTTCCTTTGTTCATTCGATTTTTGATGTAGTTTTTGGCTGTCTCCAGTTATATTGTAATATGCGCAGTGTGTTGAGGACATTCTTGTACTTGTGTGATATTCCACAGTTGATTGTAGAGCTGAAAATCTACAATGGTGTGGCCATCTTTAACCTGTCTAGACAACTCCAGATATTTTCTCCTTTCAAAATGTCATACTTATTTATATAGTCTTTATCGGTTGTTGCCATTGTTCCATACATCAACATTTTCATCTTTGTAATCCTGGTGTGGTACTGTTGGACAAGCACTGGACTGAAATTCATATGGTTGGCAGTTCAAACCCACCAGCTTTTCCTATGAAACCCTGTACAGGGTTGCTATGAGTCAGAATCGACTCAATAACACTTAACAACAACAGCAAACCTAATCATTTTTGTGTGGGTCATGGAATGGCATGGTAGGATAAGCACTAGACTACTAACCACAAAAGCGGTTGTTCAAATCCACCAACTACTCCTTGAAAACCCTATAAAGGGTCAATATGAGTCAGAACCAACTGACATCAATAACAATAATAATGCACATGAGATGGGGTCACAATGTGGTTTAATTTTATGTTCCTGATTACAAATGACGTTGAGAATTTTTTTAATGTTATTTGACCTCTTTTGTTCTCTGCAATAATATGATAGAATTTTTATTATATTGTTCATATTTTATTATCAGTTCTCAGTAATTATCTGTTTATCACAT
>NW_006408682.1:1597943-1614530 GCF_000296735.1 Chrysochloris asiatica
TAGTGTAATCAAATTATTAACTTTTTTTATAGTTGTGCTTTCTGATTCTTATATTTTTTTAAAAGGGAAATGTTTCTATAACCATATGAATAAACATATTTTACTCCTGTAAGATATATCTAGTTATATGTCATTATTAACTCAAACCACTGAATCTGCAGTGATTTAAAAAGCAGCAGTAACACACACACATACACACAAAGTAACAGATTTTGGCACATAAAAGTAATGCTTCTGAATTTTATAAATAAAATGGGTGCAGATCAAGAATAGATTAGAGAGAATTCACAGGACAAATTGTAAGGGGCATGATAGAGAAAGACAAAATTGCCTTGAAGAGATTGTTAATAGAAACTTGGACTTGGAGACTACTACCAGTGAGTTTTTAGAAGGATGTGGGAACTGTTATTGGAAACTGGAGAAATGGGGAAATCCTTGTGAAATTATATCCTTGCAGCTATGCGGAAAGCAGAATTTGAGGATGAACTATATTATTGAAGAGTAAGTTCAAAAGTATTGCTTCTAGGGTTCCAATTCATACGTGAAGGTGGTGGTGCTATGTGCCCAGTTGGTTATGACATATAGCGACCCTGTATATGGTTTCCTAGCCTGTAAATCTTTACAAGAGCAGAAAGCTTTGTCTTTCTCTCACAGATTGCTTGGTGGATTAGAACTTTTGACCTAGAGGTTAGCAGTCCAACACGTGTTCTACTGTGTTACTAGGGCTCTTTAGCTACATGGATTTGTTCCTATCAAAATGTGTTTAACTAAGTTCAGCCATGTTCCATAGACTCCTGTTGACCTGGAGATGAGAGAGAGAAGAGGAAGGGCTGGTTGGTCCAAAGTGTGGTGAGACCTGGGGACACCTGAGCCCATGGATAAGGGCATAGCCACGGAGGACCAGAGCTAAGAGTGAAGCATCCAACTGGTATGAAGTGAGGGGAGATGCACAAGAATGCCCAAACTTGCAGATAGTTCCCATTTGATATAGCCTCGATGGCTTGATAATCAGAACTTGAGTAGAGGAAGATTTTTAAAAAAAAATTTTTTTTTTTTTTTTTTTTGATGAAGAAAGTGAATGTGAATTGCTACAATATGATTAACTTGACCTATACTTATGGATGTAGTAGCTCAAGGTACCAACTGAGAGGGAAGGAGTTTTCACATTAAGTATCAATCCTGTCCCCTCTGTATCCAGGGGCTACCTTAGACACTGGCTACCTAAAATGAGGGTGTGGTAAAGGTATAAAGTGACTGGCTTACAAGTATTCAAGAGGGAGTTTAGTTTAAGAGTGTGTGGGGAGGGTAGAGTACCCACTGAATAGTTTTCATCTTGTCTAGACTGGTCTGGTGAAAAGTGATGGGGGTAAGATTCTTATAACTCAATAGTAATTGTTATCATGAGTAATTGCGACTGTCACAACTGTAAAGGTAGAAGTTTTGTAACAAAAGCAGGGGAGTAGTTAATGTTACAGTCCAAAAACAGAGGATCCTAGGACCATCAAGGGAGAAGAGCACAGGCAGAATGCAGGACCCTATTCAGAGAAGCAGTGACACCAAAAAATGGAGGCAGAGATGAGGACATGGAGAGACAGAGCAGCTGAGGACTCTGGACTCATGGAAAGAGAGGTGTTGTGTGCTGGATGCCAGGAGGCAGGCTTGAAGAATGTGCCCTTTGATTGTTTAAATTATTATATAATCCTGAGTGTTTTTGTGTACAAACCCCCCTCAAAAAAGAAAAAAAGAAAGAAATGGAAGCAAATGCTGTTGAATAATGATGCACGGAGGAGATTGTAATGATTGAAATGAAACAATGGTGTAAAGCTGATGTTCTCCCATGTAGACTGTCACTAAGTTCACAATAAAATCTTAAAAAGAAATCAAACAATGTGTTGCATTAGGCAAATCTGCTACACAAGACCTTTTTAAAAGTATTTAAGAGCAAATATATCAATATGAGGGCTGAGGTACATCTGACCCAACCCATGGTAGTTTCAATAGCCTTACATGCATATGAATGTTGGGCAATGAATAAGGAAGACCATAGAAGAACTGATGCATGTGAGTTATGGTGTTGAAGAAGAATATTAAAGGTACCACAGAGTGCCAGAAGAACAAGCAAATCTGTGCTTTTAGAAGTACAACCAGAATGCTCCTTGGAAGTCAGGATGGCAAGACTTCATCTTTTATACTTCAGATATATTATCAGGAGGGGCCGGTCCCTGCCAAAGGATATCAGGCTTGGTAAAGTAGAGGGTCTCACGTACTTTGGACACACTATCAGGAGGGACCAGTTCCTGAATCAGGACATCATGCTTGACAAAATAGAAAATCAGGGAAAAATAGGAAGACCCCCAAGGAAATGGATTGATGCAGTGGCTGCAGCTATGTGCTCAGTCACAACAGTGAATGCACAGGTCTGGACAAGGTTTGGTTTTGTTGTGTTTAGGATCACTGTGAATCAGAACCAACTTGATGGCATCTAACAAGAACAACGTGGCAGTTATGTAATGATGCAGGCATCCCATGACATCTGATCTAACCAACCCTGATCTGATATAAGGAGATCAGGGTGGGATGCAACTCAAGCCACAGCCCAGATCCAGTGTAAGAGTAGTTACTGTGGGGTGTGACCAGCATCACCTTTTATATTACAAGAGATACAAGGAGAGACAAATGAGCAGAGAGAACTCAGTACCACCAAGAAAGAAGAGCTGGGACTAGAACATACCTTTGGACTAAAAGTCCCTGTGCTGTGAACCACCTAGACCCAGGGAAAGATTGATAGCCAGACACAGGAAACCTCCAAGGGACGCCAAGCCCACAGATGTTGGCAGGAAGAGAAGGCTTTCCCCTAAAGATGGAGCTCTGTATTTGGACATTTTGCTTTTTAACTGTGATAGAATACATTTCTGTATGTTAAATCCATCAATAATAATAATTAATAAAGAGTGAGAGTGGTTTCTCCAAGCTCCTCCAAAAACTGCAGGCAGTATGGTCTGTGACCAGAGCTTTAAAGTGTGTTTCTGCAAACACTGTACATTCGTGTTACACTAAGTTTTATGTTTTATTTGAAATAGTTATAGGTCATTTTTGGGGTCTAGGAATGCTCAAAACATTTCCCATTTTATTAAAGATAATTGCTTCCTCACTTGACACCATTTTAATTTATGAAAGATTTCATAGGAACACTCTAATGTCAGATAGAGTGAGAAACCTGCATAAGTAAATCTTGATAAGTCATTCATGAAATCTGATACCAACACTTCACATTGACAATTAGGTGTACATTGAACAATAGCACTGAACACAATTATATTTTCCAAAAGAAATAAGAATCTCGGCTTTATTTGTAATTTATGTTCATTAATTATACTTTTTCCCTTCTTAATTTTATTAGATAATTTGAGTATATTAGAATAAGAACAGTTCACATATCAAATATATGAAAAAAATAATTTTACATTTTCTGTATTAACAGACATTCTTGATGAATGTCTATTTGAATTGTGAATATTTTTAATAATTACATTTTACTTACACTCTTTTGGAACACAAAGGATGAGAGAATATCAATTATATTAACACAATTAGTGATTTTGCTGAAATGATAAGACAAATTTAATGGAGTAAACATATAATAATCTATGAAAAAATGTGTTTAAACATTTCTGTGTGATCAGTGGATGACTTCAAAAAAGTCTTCTCAGTAACATACATGTTAATTTTGTTACAGTGCCTTCATAAGAAATGTTAAAAGTCCAATCAACATAGTGGCTTCTGAGAGATTCCATGGACCAGTTAAATGCAAGACAGAGAGGTCTTCTCATAGTGACTTTATTTTGGAATCCACAGTGGTAATCTAGATAGATTTCCTCAAAGAACATAGGATGGTCATAGCGGATTACTATAAAGATGTTTTAAGAAAATTGAACACTATATTGGTATGAAAAAAAAAAAAGCCAAGATCGTTACAAGGGCATTTTGATTTTCAGTCATGACATTGCACTTGCTCATTCTTCAACAAGGCGACAAGGGGTGTTCTATTATGATTTTTTTCTGGGAAACATTAAAATGTTACCAGATCATGGCCCTTCAGACTTGACTTGTTCTCAGAACTCAAAGAACATTTAAAAGGAACATACTTGGTGTTCCTTGCCGATGCAAAAACTGCCCTTTTGTTGAAGTGTAAATGTAAGAACACAGAATTTTTCAGAGAAGTATTGTTGTTGTCGTCGTTATTAAGTGCCATTAAGTCAGTTCCAACCAATAGCGACCCTGTATATGGTTTCCAAGGAGTGGCTGGTGAGCTTGAACCACTCTCCTTGTGGTTCATACCAACTTTGCAGTCTTAGTGCATAAAACCACAGTGCCACAAAAGTTAGAGAGAGAGAAATACTGCCTTCAAATGTATATAGAGCTATATGGAGACTATCTCAAGAAAGAATAGTGTCATATTTTCATATATTTTTAGCAAAGGTTTCTATGTTTTTGTAGCAATCTGTTTGCTCTTATCTTTATATGTATCTATATGGTATGTATAATGGAGTTGTTGTGTAACCTATATATTCAGGTGTTCAAGTTAATACTTATGTTCAGGTTTTTAAAATACATCTGTACTAGGTGACAAAGAGCATGTGTGTGATATGAAGAAGGAACACTGGGGGTTGTCTCTGGAATCCCAGACTCTTTCTGCTTCACCTGTGCTTTTCGGTTACATTCATCTTTGAAATTATTTGCAAAGTCCCAGTATAATTTCTGATTTGTTTATCTGAATTGGCAGTCTTCATTATAGTCCTCACTCATAGAACTTCTCAGAGTCTTTAGAATGCTGTTGTTGTTGTTAGGTGCCATCGAGCCAGTACTGACTCATAGCGACCTTATGCACAGCAGAATGAAACACTGCCCTATCCTGGGTCAACCTCACTACTGTTGCCATGCTTGAGTCCATCAAAGCTGCCACTTGGCCAATCCATCTCGCTGGGGGTCTTCCTCCTTTTCTCTGACCCTCCACCTTACTAAACATGATATCCTTCTCCAGAGACTGGTCCCTCCTGACACTATGTCCGAAGTATGAGAGATGAAGTTTGGCCATCCTGGCCTCCAAGGAGCACTCTGGCTGCACTTCTAACACAGAAATGTTGGTTCTTTTGGCAGCCCATGACACTTTCAATATTCTCCTCCAACACCATAACTCAAAATCATCAATTCTTCTACAGTCTTCCTTATTCACTGTCCAGCTTTCAAACGCATTTAAGGTTATTAAAAATACCATGGCTTGGGTCAGGCGCACCTTAGTCCTCAAGCTGACATCTTTGCTCTTCAACACTTTAAAAAGGTTTTGTGCAGCAGATTTGCCTAATGCAATACTTCATGTGATTTATTGACTGCTGCTTCCATGAGTGTTGATAGCTGATCCACGAAGAATGAAGTCCTTGACAACTTCAGTCTTTTCTCTGTTGATAAAAATGCTGTTTAGAATGCTAGCATATATTATATATTTTTGAGAAACAAACATTTTCTTTCCCAAATTTATGTATCCATATAATTTTTTTTTTATTAAGTTATATCTTTTAGAAAATATTTGGGGCATTGAGAATAATTGTTAGTAATCTACAGATAAGTAATCCAGAGTCCAAAAGACTCTAACCTGGTTATAAATTCACTCAAATCAATTTGTCACAGAATGGTATGTAAAAAGAGAATTATATTTTATATAATAAGCAAAATAGAGTAGAAGAAATCATATAGAAATATACATTTTATGAAAGATTCAATGCTGAAATACAAAATTAAATGTAAAGCCCTATCTTGCACTGAGTGGAATTTGTGTGTTTTTAGGTTTTGTCTTTTGAGTAAGCAATGGGCTTTACAGATTGCTCTTTAAAATGTGTTCATAGAAATGTATTCCTAGAACATTCCACACTTCTCTAGTAAATTATGTATGTTTGTATAAAATATAAATTTATTCATATCTTACAACTTGCTGTTTTGGTCCTTATAAATAACCATGCATATCTAGATCTATTGTGTACATTTTAGTTGATTGCTATACAGGCATATGTATTAGGCATATAAACATAGTTATATTTAAAATTTGCCTATCCAAACTGGAATTCACATGTAACATTGTGAATTATTTGAGATCACAAATTTAGCAGTTTATAACAAAACAAACTCATTATTTTGGCTTCCATGGGTCAGAATTATTGACATAAGTTTGCTTGGTTCTCTGTTCAGGGTCTCATCAAGCTAAACTGAAACTACTGACTGTAGTTGCAGTACCATCTGAGACCTAAGGTCACCTTCAAAGTCACATAAATGTTAAATGGAGGATCCTAATGAAATTTCCCATAGAGGAGTTAATTGAAAATAATTCACATTGTATATTCATATTTTGGGGATAAATGTTAAATTTATTATTACAGGACAAAGAGATGGTGAGGTAAATACAAAACCTTGTAATCTTTGTTGCTGCCTCCAATAACAAAACATCATTTACCATATGAGCAATTCACTAGACCCCCAGACAATAACTTCTCCTGATCTTTGTCCTAGAAACCTGTGGATCAAATGCCCATGTGAATTTACCCTAGATAATATTATACGTCTTAAAGATTATTCTAGTTAGCATTTATCTAGAGGTATTTTTTATTTAAAACTAAGATTTCATCAAAATAAACTGAAGTGGATTTAGATAATCTCTATATTGTACTTCCATGTCATAACTTTTTTAAATTGTTGTTTTTGTTGTTAGGTGTCATTATACACAACAGAATTAAACACTGCTCGGTTTTGCACCAACCTCACAATGGTTGCTATAGTTGAGCCCACTGCTGCTGCTACTGTACCAATCCATCTCATTGGGAGTCTTCCTCTTTATCACTGACCCTCTGTTTTTCAAAGCATGATGTCCTTGTCCAGGGACTAGTCCCTCCTGATAATATGTCTGAAGTATAAGAGAGAACATCTGGCCATCCTGACTTCTAAGAAGCATTCTGGCTGTACTTGTTTGATAGCGTGTGGGAATAGTGTATAATTAAATATGTAAGATGGCAAATAACAATCAGCTTCTCTTGTACAAACTGAACTAACAATTGTTTTCAAGGACAGCTTTCGGTATGCTTCTGAATATAATGAAATACACTCTCTCAGGCTGGATTCGCTAGAAAAGAAAAAACAGTGAAACTTATATATGCAATGTACATAGAGAGATCTATCTCAGGAAGTGTCTCATGCATTTGTAGAGACTGGCACTTTCCAAGTCCATGGACTAGACATTAGGCTGAGGTTTCTCCTGAGTCATGTAGCTGCAGGACTGATGAACCCAAGATTGGCAGATCAAAGAATAGACCGCTGGCTGTAAAGGCTGATGACCCCAGATCAGCAGGCAATATGGCAGGCTGCTGACACACGTCCACAGAACCCAAGGTCAGATGATTATGATCCAAATGCAGGATATAGATTTTAAAAAAGTCAGAGAGCTTTGCCAGAATGTCAGATTTCAACGTGGGAGAATGAGCCCATCATTATGTAACTGCCAAACTGTATCATAACTGTACAACTATATCGTAAGTGCCCAATTCTTGAGAATTATGGAATAGCCAAGTTGACACACAACCTTAATCATCATATACACTACATAAAAGACTGGTATAGCATCAATCTTCCATTTTTGAGTGGGAAGTAGAAGATTTATTTTCTACTGTCTGTGTTGTTTACCTGATACCACATCAACGCACATTATTATGTTATGCCATGGTCCCTGCTAGGACATGAGATGCACAAAGCCAGTTGAAAAAACTAGTGGGAAACACAGGAGACTAAGTATAAGAAAAAAATTAAAAATTAAAAATGCTAAGAAGGTCTTGCTATAGTGGCTTTGTGTGAAACAAATATATAACAATTTTTTATTTGGATATAGGTCTATGTTGTTATGTGCCACTGAGTCAGTTCCAACTCATAGTGACCCTGTACAGGATTTTCTAAGCTTTAAATAAACATTTTATTGTGAATTGAGTGAAGGTTTACAGAGCAGATCATCAGTTTTACATTCAGCAAGTCACATACTTTGCTTCATTACAACAATTTTCATCCCCTCCTTGTACTATCAGTTAACACTACACATAACAGAAAGAAACACTACCTAGTCCTGTGCCATCCTCACAATGGTTGTTAGCTTGAGTCCATGTGCCAATCCATCTCACTGGTATCTTCCTCTTTTTTGTTGACCCTTCACTTTTTCAAACATGATGTCTTTCTCCAGGTGTGGGTACCTCCAGACAATATGTCTAAAGTATGAGAGACAAAGTCCTGCCCTCCTGATTTGTAAGGAGCATTCTAGCTGTACTTCTTCTAACACAGATTTATTTGTTCTTCTGAAAAACCATGGTGCTTTTAATACTCTTCTCCAGTGCCATAACTCAAATGCATCAGTTCTTCTACAGTCTTCCATATTTATTGTCCAACTTTCACATGCATATAAGTGGTTGAAAATACCATGGATTGGGTGGGTCATGCACACCTTAGTCCTAAAACTGACATCTTTGTTCTTCAACACTTTAAAGAGGTCTTGTGCAACATATTTGCATAATGCAATAAGTTCTTTGATTTTTTGACTACTGCTTCTATGGCTGTTGATAGTACATACAAACAAAGTAAAGTCTTCAACAACTTCAGTCTTTTCTCCTCTTATCAAGATGTTATTTATTGGTCCAGTGGTAAGAATTTTTGTTTTCTTTACATTGAAGTGCCACCCATACTGAAGGCTGTGGTCTTTGATCTTCATCAGTAAGTATTTTAAGTCCTCTTTGGTTCAACAAGCAATGTTGTATTGTCTGGATACCACAGCTCTTAATGAGTCTTTCTCCAATTCCGATGTGGCATTCTTCTTCATATAATCCAGCTACTCGGATTTTTTGCTCAGCATAGTTATATGAATAAATATGAGGAAAGAATACAACCCTGACACATACTTTTCCTGATTTTAAACCATTAGTTGTTGCCTTGTTCTATTGGAACCATTGCCTCTGTCCATGTTCCTCATGAGAACAATGAAGTGTTTTGGAATACCCATTCTTCATAGATATGTATATAAACAATATCATTATTATTTTTTATAAAAGTATCAATAATTCTTTAATATTTAAAATTAAATCATAGGTAAAGTTTTTGGCTTACACATATACTTTTTTTTAAAGGTTTTTTTTGTGAATTGAATAATATTTTACATGGTAGAACATCGGTTTTACACTTGTTTAATTGCTCTGAAGCTTTTTACATGTTAACTGGAGCAGAAAGCTTCATCTTTCTACTGAGGACACTGGGAGGCTCAAACCATAGACCCTGTGGTCCAAAGTTGAGTGCTTATTGTATGGAGTCACCTGCTTCCAAAGATGTATATGTATCTTCAAATTTTTAAAAATCATATACATATATGACAATAAATGTAATAGCTCTTGCAGCAAGACCACTTTGAAATAAATAAAAGTACATTTTATTTAAAAAACATAAAGACTAGAGTTTTTTCAAGAAACCAAATCATAAACATGCCATTTATATAAAATATTTGTCGACATTTGCTATCCATAATGAGTTTATTGAAAATACCATGGCTTTGGTCAGGTGCACCTTAGTCCTCAAGCTGACATCTCTGCTCTTCAATACTTTAAAAAGTTCCTGTGCAGCAGATTTGCCCAATGCAATACGTCGTCTAACCTCATATGGATGCGAAAGCTGGACAGTGAATAGGGAAGATCGTAGAAGAATTGATGCCTTTGAGTTGTGGTGTTGGAGGAGAATACTGAAAGTGTCATGCACTGCCAAAAGAACCAATAGATCTGTTTTGGAAGAAGTGCAACCAGAGTGCTCCTTGGAGGCCAAGATGGCTAAGCTTCGTCTCTCATACTTTGGACACATTGTCCGGAGAGAACAGTCGCTGGAGAAGGATGTCATGCTGGGTAAGGTGGAGGGTCAGAGAAAAAGAGGAAGACCCCCAACGAGATGGATCAGCCAGGTGACATCATTGATGGCATCAAGTGTGGCGGCGGTAGTGAGGTTGGCCCAGGATCGGACATTGTTTCGTTCTGCTGTGCATGGGGTCGCTATGAGTCAGTTCCGACTCGATGGCACCTGACAACAACAACAACAATGAGTTTATGCATGAAAACCAGAAAGTGAAGGTGGCTGGAGAGGGGGAGAAAAATTGCAATGTTTTGTTTTATTTTGTGTGTTAGCTTGGAAACAATTAAAATCTTGTGTAATTATGCAGATATTAACAAGGGAAATATGATAAAGGAAAAAAGGATGTTAACGAAGTGATACATAGTTGTTCTACCCTGTCCTGTAGTTAAGAAAATGATGAAGCAGGTGTTGGAAGACCCATGTTCAAGTCTGGTGCATAAAATTTCTGAATTCTGACTTGGGCAAGATTATCATGTGACTAAATCCCCTCCTCTGTTTTAGAGATTTTGTTTTTTAAAAAAGAGATAATGAAATAAAATAGTAAAGTTTGAGGGGAAAGAAAACACTGTATTTATTTTTTAAAGTAAATTAAGTTCTTAGTAGCAACTAGAATCAGAGAAGTGAAACGGAGTTAAATTCTCTACAAGGAGGTTTTACACTTGTAGAATCAGAAAACTTCAACAGTCCAAAGATTTCAACACATTCAGTTATGGGTAATGTAAACTGGAACCTTCTACTGTCCCTTCCAGACAAATGCCACATTTTACCACTTGGCCTCCATGAACAGAAACTCATTCACTGTGTTTATAGATTTTTTTATAAGTTGCTAGTATTTTGTTCCTTTAGTTCTGAGAAGTTAAAAATGACTCCTGGCTCAAGGGAAATAGTGAGATTTACTGTGCTTTCCGAGCCATCTCCAGGTAGGTGAGGCAAGAGAGTCCTGGATGGCGAGAAGCTCAGGAGGGTGGGGTGGAAACCATCACATTTTCCTAGGGCAGTTTCAAATGTATTTGCCAAAAGCTTCTGGGGAGAGACAGAACAAGTTTCTTTTCTAAGTTCCTTTGTAAATATGTTCAGTCTTTTTTTGCTTCACTAATGTACTGGCCTGAGCTAAAATACCACAATAAACAAGGAACACATGTAAGGACCCCATATACTCCAGAAGAAGAAGAAAAACAACAATTGTTGCAGAGGTTAATTGTTAAGCTGATGAGGGGTAAATGTGAATAGGCTCCATTTGTGTATGCATGGCTTTTCAGGTCTGCTTTGGTCTCTGATACCCTGCTGAGTATTTGGTGGGCCAGTGCCTAAATGTCAAGAGTATTCAGATGTATTTCTGAAAGAAGAAGCATATGCAGGAGAATCAACAAAGGGATGTAGCACTGGATCAAAATAATGCAGGAAGTGAACAGGTAAGGGGTCAGATACACAGGAGAAGGGTCAAAGGCTACCAAGTACCAAACTTTTTGATGAACAAGGATTGAGCCAAAAGGACTAAGACTATATCAGGAAGTGGTGTGTTTTCCTTTTAAATTTTGCAAGATAGAACTGGTCCAACATAGAAAGTCCAGGGTGTTTAGAGGGCAATGAATGACTTATGTGGCCCAGAGGGGAAGGCCCTTCATATATTGGAGTTGCTCTAGTGATGCATGTAGATACTGAAGTCAGTGATTTCAAGGAAAATCTTCAGTGAATGAGAAGGAACCAGTGACTGAAAAGTGTGATGCATTGAAAACTGGTTATACATCAACTTTTCTCCCTGTATCCTTCCCATCGGTAAGAATAATTATGCAATTCTTCCCATCAAAAAGTGTCTCTTTCACTGTACATTGAACTTGTGTTGGTTTCGTCACTTGCTTAATCAATAGGATGTGATAGAAATTATGGTGTGTCAGAAGTCTTGAGTGCTTGCTTGTTCTCTTATAATCATGGAAATGAGGCCAAGCTGATCTCCTGTATGATAAGAGATAATGTGGAACAGAAACATCCAGTCCCAGCTGATACTATCCTAGAGTGACCATCCTCTGAAAACTCGGCACCATAAGGGAGCCAATATCAGAACAATGTGTCATCGAAACTTTGGGAATTCCAAAAAATAATGTTCTGATGCACAGTAACTCAGGAGCATGGTGACATTGTATGATAATCACTGGACTGCAAACCAGAAAGTCAGAGTTTTGAGGTCACCAGATATTCCATGGGAAAAAGATGAGGCTTTCTCCTCCCACAATGATGTACACACTCAAAAGCCCTATAGAGGGTCACTATGAATTGAAACTAACTCAGTTGTGCTGAATCATAACAACAACAACAACATAATCACTGATTAAATTTTAAGCCCAGTTTAATAATTTTATATATGATCAGAGAAATGAGATTTATGAGAATAGCAAAAGTTTATATTATTAGCAAGACTCAGTTATTCTTCTACCTTTTATCTGAACTGGTCTCTCATTCTAGTTCTACTGTTCTTACTAACTGAATTTTTGCTTCCTTCTGATCCATAATTAGATTTTCTAAATGTTCCATTTTGTACTGACTACTCGGGCTGTGAACCTTAAGGTCAGCGGTTCGAAACTACCAGCCGCTCCGCGGGAGAAAGATGAGGCTTCCTACTCCCGTAAGGATTTACACCCTCGGAAACCCTGTACAGGGTCGCTATGGGTCGGAACTGACTCGACGGCACTTAACAACAACAACAAACCCATTTCTATAGACTATGTTCAAGGATAAACAAAATAAAAAATATATTTACTTCTCTTATACATTTGCAGCTATGAAAATTCAGAACATGGCTTTAACCTCAGAATTTATGAATCTTACCATTCGTTTCTTTAATTACTGATCTTTTGAATCTGAGTCTCTCCAGAAGTTCCAAATTTGTCAGCTACCTACAATTAACTGCATTTCTGATTCTGGTACCCATGTTGCATTACTCTCTTCTATTGCAAACAACACAGTGTTAATCCCCTTGTTGTTTTTGTTGTTAAGTGCCATTGGTTTCTACCCATAGTGGCCCTGTTGAGAGTTTACAAGAAGTGGCTGCTGAGCTTGAGCCCCTGACCTTGCAGTTCAAACAGACTTTGTAGTCTAGAACATTAACCCACAGTGCCACACCAGGTCTCCTGATCCCCCTTAGCAGTTGAAATTAGCTTTTTCTTAATGATCTCCCCACAGTGTCTATCATAATGCTGCTGCGAATGCATGCACAAACACACATATAGATGAGATGTCAAAAATTTGTAGAAAAAAATGGAGTTAAAAGATAATGGAATTTCCCCAAACTTTTTGAAGCCCATATGTTGTTTTGTTGAGTCAATTCCAACTCATAGCGACCCTGTAGAAGGTTTCAGAGGAGCAGATGATGGATTTGAACTGCCAACTTTTTGGTTTCCAGTCCAGTACTGATCCTAAAAAGCCACACCACGAGTCTCTCTCTCTCTCTGTCTCTCTGTCTCTGTCTCTCTCTCTCTCTCTCTCTCTCTCTCTATATATATATATATATATATATATATATATAAAGTATTTGTTGTTGTTATGTGCCGTGGAGTCGGTTCCGACTCATAGCAACCCTGTACAGGGTTTCTGAGGCTGTAAATCTTTACAGGAGCAGACCGCCTCATCTTTCTCCCACGGAACCACTGGTAGTTTCAAACTGCTGACCTTGCGGCTCGCACCCCGATTCGTAACTACTACGCTACCAGAGCTCGCTTGCGTGCGCTCTCTCTCTCATATATATATGTTGTTGTTGAGTGCCGTTGAGTCAGTTTTGACCCATAGCGACCCTGTACAGGGTTTCCGAGGGTGTAAATCTTTACGGGAGTAGAAAGCCTCATCTTTCTACCGTGGAGCGGCTGGTAGTTTCGAACCGCTGACCTTAAGGTTCACAGCCCGATTCGTAACCACTACGCTACCAGAGCTCCATATATATATTAGTGTAGTCCTGGTGTGGCGCTGTGAGTTAATGCACCAGACTGCAAAGACGTTTGAATTACAAGATCGGTGGTTCAAGCTCACCAGTTGCTCCTTGGAAACCCTATGCAGGGTCACTATGGGTTGGAACTGACTCGACCGCACTTCACAACAACAACATATATAATAGTAAAGATATATATGTTGTTGTAGTTGTTAGGTATGATAGAGTCAGTACAGGTTCATAGTGACCCTATGTCCAATAGAATGAAACACTTCCCGGTCCAGTGCCAATTTCACAACCGTAGCTATGTTTGAGCCCATTACTGCTGCCATTGTGCCAATTCATCTGGTTGGGGGTCTTCCTCTTTTTCTCTGATCCTCCACTCTAGCAAACATGGTATCCTTCTCCAGGGACTGTTGCCTCCTGACAATATGACCCAAGTATGAAGTCTGGCCATCCTGGCTTCCAAGGAGCATTCTGGCTGGATTTCTTCAAGCACAGATTTGTTTGTGTTTTTGGCATGTGTGGTACTTTTTACTATTCTCCTCCAACACCATAGCTCAAATGCAACAATTATTTTATGGTCTTCCTTATTAAATGCTCAACTATCACACACATGAAGTTACTGAGAATACCATGATTTTAGTCCTCAAACTGACATCTTTGCTCCTCAACACTTCAAAGAGGTTTGTTTAATGCAATATGTCGTTTGATTTCTTGACTGCTGCTTCCATGAGTGTTGATGGCTGGTCTGAGCAAAATGAAATCTTTGACAGTTTCAATCTCTTCTCCATTCATATGGATGTTCTTTATTGGTCCAGGGTTGAGGATTTTTGTTTTCTTTACATTGAGCTGCACCCCATATTGAAAGTTGTGGTCTTTTAGCTTCATCCAAGTATTTTAAGTCCACTTCACTTTCAGTAAGCAAGGCTGTATTATCTGCATGTCGCAGGTTGTTAATTTCTCCAATCCTGATGCTACATTTTTATTCATATAATCCAATTTATGGGATTATTTGCCACCGCACAGATTGAATAAGTATGGTAGAATAATACAACCCTGTCGCACACCTTTCCAAGTTTTAAACCATTTGGTGTTCTCTTTTGCTGTTAGAACAACTGCCTCTTGTTCCATGTACAGGTTCCCCATGAGAACAATTAAGTAAGTGTTCTGGAATGCTCATTTTCTGCAATATTGTTTATAGCTCATCATGATTTACACAACTGAAAGCCTTTATGTAGTCAATAAAGCACATGTAAACATCTTTCTGGTATTTTCTGCTTATAGCCAAGAGCCATCTGATATCAGCAATGATATCCCTCATTTCATGTCACCTTCTGAGTCTGGCTTGAACCTCTGGAAGTTCTTTGTCAATGTATGGTTTCAACAGCTTTTGTACTATCCTTAGCAAAATTTTATTTATATGTTATATTAATGATAATGTTTTATGGTTTCAGATTTCTGTTGGGTTACCTCTCTTGGGAATGGCGCAAATATGGGACTCTTCAGTCATTTGGCCATGTAGTTGTCTTCCAAATTTCTTGGCATAGATGAATGAGTGCCTCCAGTGTTGCATCCATTTGTTGAGAGATTTCAATTTGTATTCCATCATCCTCTGGTGCCTTGTTCTTTGCCAGTTCCTTCAATGCACCTTGGATTTCTTCCTTTAGTATCTTTGACTCTTGATCATATACTACCTCTTGAAAAGTATGAACACTGATCATTTGTTTTTGGTATAATGACTATATATTCGTTCCATCTTCTTTTGATACTTTCTGCATCAATCGCTATTTTGTACATAGAATTCTTCAATATTTCAAGTCAGGGCTTGATTTTTTTCTTCAATTTCCTCAGCTTGACAAATACTTAGCATGTTCTTCCCTTTTGTTTTTCTAACTCCAGGTCTTTGCACATTTCATTATAATATTTGACTTTGTCTTCTCAAGCTGCCCTTTGAAAATTTCTATTCATCTCTTTTACCTCCTGATTTCTTCCATTTCTTTTAGTATATCTATGCTGAAGAGCAAGTTTCAGAGTCTCTTCCGATATCCATTTAGGCCTTTTCCATCTTTCTTGCCTCCATTTGGGTCCTCATGGTCAACTCTGTGTTGACGAGGCACTGCTTCCCCAGTCATATTTTGAGTATCTTCCAACCTGAGTAGCTCATCTTCCACACTGTATCTGACATCTGGTGCTCTTCATCATGTTTCAGTATTCAATATTTCGGTGCTCACAGTGTTCCACTGCTATCTATTAAGTTTTCAGTGAGTAAATATTTGAGAGAAGTCTGTCTCACTTTCTCTGTAGTCTGTCTTCATTTGGCAGCTCAGCTGAAACCTGTCCACTGTGGGTGACCCTACTGGTATTTAAAATACCTGTGGCATAGCTTCCAGAATCACAGCAACATGTATATGCACCCCAGTTAACAGCTGAGCTCATAATTCACTATGTCTTGTAGGGAAAACACTTGACCATAAAGGCTGTGTTCACAGCAATGTCAGTGGTTCTAACCTACCAGCCACTGCTTGGAAACCCTATACAGGGTTGCTATGAGTTGGAATGGAGTTGAAGGCTCTTTACAACATTATGTAAATATATGGAGTCCTGGTGTGGTGTTATGAGTTAATGCTGTGCTGGACTGCAAGGTCAGTGGTTCAAGCTCATCATGTGCTCCTAGAAACCCTATACAGTATTGTCATGGGTTGGAA
>NW_006408682.1:1614630-1630386 GCF_000296735.1 Chrysochloris asiatica
TTTTTTAAGGATTGATTTTAAGATTAAAAATGTGGTTCAATTATTAGAAAATCATGAAAATATTTGTAACAGAAAATAAATTATAAGTAAAAATTTTACAATATCCTGCCATGTTTGGTGGAAAGATTTCTATTTCAGTGACAAAACCCAGGATACTGATGATCTAGAACTTACTTCTTGTTGATATTTTCTAATCAGCTTGTCATTCTCCACACATATATGTGATCAAATCACCATATTTTATGTTGACTTTTCTTAAACTTTCTGGCTGTTAATGCAAGTGATTAAAATAAGCATAAATAATGCCAATTTACCATTCAGCAAAAAGAAAATAATTTTTCATAACTTTTCTCTTAAAATATTGTGTAATTTATCTAGGTTTGGGATCTTTGTGTTCATGCTAATTTACCAGTTTGTTTCATTGCATAGTTTAGAGATCTGTATATAAGCTGAAACCTAATTATCCATTTTTTAAAAAAGCATTAATGCATATAGTTTTATATGCAATGCACATCTGAACTTTGCTGAATAGTTTTCCAGGTACTGAATTAACTGAAGCCTTTAGCAGCAAGAACAAAAACACACTCAAGTCTCATTATAAAGTCATCTTTGGGGTAGCCAGTGTTTATGAAGCCTGTCTCACCTAGACCAGCATTTTACTGAATGCTCTACTTCAGTGATTGTCTTAGCACATACCCACGGTGTAAATTCATTACTAAGTATCTCTCTGTATGACCACCAATTCTAGGAAAGCGCTTCATAGGAGAGCCAAATGTGGCTCAATGCTGCCAGTGGAATAAGTAGGAGATAGGACAGTGAAAAAGCAAAGTGACAAGAAACTTGTCAGAATCACTGGTCTTAAATCTTGGAAGAAAATTAGCAGTTGTCTGAACTGCATATGTTCTGCATGCAAATGCAGCTAGGTTTTTACTTTTCATTTGTTTGGGGAATTTCAAGACATGGCAGTCTTCACGGACATGAATTCATCAGAGTTGGCAGGGAATGCACTACTGTTCCTGCCAAAGACTATTGCTTATTCCCACTTTCCATTTGGCTGACTTTGTCCTGCATGGAGTGCTGCTTCACAGTAGGGGGGAAGGAGCTGCAACCTGAAGGCGGGTTTGAACACTGAGCCCTTGGCGCTGGTCTGAAGAGAGCTCTTCCACTGACCTGTGAGCGATCTGGCTCAGGGAGATCAAATGGGAGCGAGCCATTCAAGGGGAAGATGTGAGCTTTTCAGTGAGCAACAATCATGGAAGAAAATTTACAAAAAGCTAAAATACCCTGAAGGGATATTGACCATTAAAACTGGACATTTTGCTTGCATAAAGATGAAACGGTTCACATAGACAGATTTTCTTGGTTTGCGTATGACTCGATTTTTTTCATTTCCTTCCAGAGATACGTTTCTTTGATATCCTTAGTACTCTTTTGACCAGATTGTCATTCCGTCTTAATGGTTAATTTATTCATATTTGAGACATGACCCAACTCAGAATCCAGTGTTTACTAGTTTTTAAATCACATTAAGAAATCTCTAAGTAAAAGGTTTTAAATAAAACAGTTTCAACGGAACAGCTTCTGAAGTTGGGCGGAAATTTTTCAAATTGGGATATGCCACAAAGAAACATAGAAAGGTATCTATTTAGATGCTTCTGTTTCTATGAATAATGTGATTCAGGCACAGAAAGAATTCTGAAAATATTGATTGTGTATCTATTAACTAAGAATTATATGAAGCCAAACTTTTAGAAGTTTTTAAATACTTTGATTTATAGATCCATTGACATTTGAATAGGCTTCTGGGTTAGATAACACTCATGTTTCCACATAGCTAGAAAGGAGTACAGATATAAGTAGATTTAAGGATTTTTAGCTAGTCTAGAAAAGGAACAAGTTTTTCAAAATAATGACATGGAGATTAGTCATGGATAGTATAAATCTGCTATGTCTAGATACAATCATGTGGAGACAAGTGGGAAAGACATGTAAGTAAAAAAAGGTGGGAATAGTCATGGTGTGAGGCAATATGTTTATCACATACCAGTAGCATAGCAAAAATAAGACTGTGTTTTCTTTTTGCAAAGGACTGGAGAACACCATCCCAATGATTAGTGAAGAAGGTCTGATCTCAAGTTGAGAAATAGTTACTGAATTTTAATTTATGGAAACATATGACAAAATAATTTTTTTTTCAATTCCACCACAAATATAAAAATGCTCAAAATGATACAAAACTGTTATTGTTGTTCTTGATAGGTGGTATCGTATCAGATCAAAACTTGCCTACTCTTGCACCATCCTCATAACAGTAGGCATTTTTGAGTCCATTGTTGCAACCCTTGTGAGTGTATTTTGAGTGCCTTCTATGCTGAAGATATTATCAGACAATGTTCTGTTGTTATCCATAAGGTTTTTAATGTCTAGTATTTTTTTGGTGGGGGGAGTAGATTGCCAGATCTTTCTTCCTAATCTGCCTTAGTCTAGAAACTCTGCTAAAACTTGTCCACTATAGTTGACCTCAAATTAACTAGGGGTCTAATAATTATGTGATTTCTTGCATTTGGAAAATCTGCTGTCCAATTCTTCTTTAAAATGTTAAAGAGCAAAGATCACTTTGAGGACTAAGGTGTGCCTGACCCAAGTCATATTATTTTCAATCTCCTCACATGAATATGGAATCTGGACAGTGAATAAGGAAGACCAGAGAAGAATTGATGCATGTGAATGATGGTGTTGGCAAAGAATATTAAAAGTAGCATGGACTGTCAGAAGAACAGCTCTGTTTTTGAAGGAATAGGGCAGGATTGTTCCTTAGAAGCAGCAGTAGTGAAACTTTACCTCTTATACTTTGAATGTTGTCAGGAAGGACCAGTCCCCTGGAGAAGGACATCATATTTGGAAATGTGGAGGGTCAAAAAATAGAGGAAGACTCCCACCAAGATGGACTGACAGCAGCTGTTACATGGGGCCCAACTTCAACAATTTTGAGATGCCACAGGACAAGGCAGTGATTAGTTCTTTTGTGCATAGGGTTACTATGAGTCAGAACCAACTCAATGGCACCTAACAACAGTGACAAAAATCCGACAGGTAAACAGGAACTAAAATCAGTTCATCTCTGAGGATCTCTTCTAACACCAGATATTGTGGGCTTTGCTGACCACACAGGGTGGAAAAGATGAGGCCTTGGTCCACATAATAAGATGAGGAAAGGTAACTGAGAATCTCATACAACTACAAAGCTGAGTAAATGTTACTCTCAGTGAAAGAACAAAGTAGAAAACATAAGCCTTAAAGCAAAAGGAAATTTGTCTGTTTTCTCCTTGGTTCTGGGTGTAAAATAAACAACATTCCAAATGTCATCTCACATAGGTTTGAGATTCCAATCCACACATCCTAGGTGCTCTGGTAAACCTACATCTAAAATACAAACTTAATGTAGACCAGGTGCCAGACAAAGATAAAGACAAATTATCTTAGGAGGAGTAAGTCCTCCATCCAGGTACTTTAAGATTCCACAGAACAAAATCATCCAAAAAGCAGCTCCTGATTCAAAATTATACACATGAGTAAGTGGTTGTGATGTGCCATGGAGTTGGTCATAGAGACCCTGTACAGGGTTTCCAAGGCTGTAAATCTTTATGGGAGTAGAAAGCCTCATCTCCCACAGAACAGCTGGTAGTTTCGAACTGCTGACCTTAAGGTTCGCAGCTCTATACGTAACCCCTAAACTACCGGAGTAAGAAATCACAAATTAAAGATAACCAATAGAACAAACAGAGTCTTCAAAGGCTTTGGATATTGCAATTAGTAACTAAAGATATAAAGATCGTAATAAAAAATAAATTAAAAGTATGTCGGGACATAAGCACAAATAAATGACACATAGAAATGGCTATGGAATGTAGAAACAAAGTAGAACTTCTGGAAATGTGAAAATATAATAAATTAAGGCATAATGGGTAGAATGTAAAGCAAATTAGACACTGCTAAGAAGAACCAGTCACTCCTAGGACTACAGGGTCGCTATGGGTCAGAACCAACTCGACGGCACTTAATAAATAACAACAACATGGAGAAATTCCACAGATCAAAGTGTTTGACGAAATTAATGCAGACAGGAATATTGTTGTTGTTGTTGTTAAATGCCATTGAGTCGGTTCCAACCCATAGCATCCTTGTTTAGGGTTTCCAAGGAACAGCTGGTGAGTTTGAACTGCTGACATTGCAGTTCAAACGACTTTGTAGTCCAGCGCATAACCTGCACCATACCAAACAGAGATAGAACAACCTAAATAAGTATTGGAAATTGAAAGAAGGACTTCCTTGTGAATACACAGAGATTTAAAAGTAAGAAAATCCTGATATGATCTTAATCCAATCAATGTGAAATCTTGCAAGTAATAGACCAATCTCAGGTAAAATATGAATTTAAGTTGCACATACATTAAAAAATACTTAAATGCCATAATACAGAAACAGATTCAATTATTAGAAATATGTTTCCACAGATTTCACAAATTTGTTCTGCTAAAATATCGAAGACCGTAGAAGAATTGATGTTTTTGAGTTATGGTGTTGGAGGAGAATATCAAAGTGCTATGGGCTGCCAAAAGAACAAACAGATCCGGTTTGGAAGAAGTACAGCCAGAGTGCTCCTTGGAAGCCAGGACAGCTAAACTCAGTCTCTCATACTTTGGACATATTGTCAGGAGGGACCAGTGGCTGGAGAAGGATATCATGTTTGGTAAGGTGGAGGGTCAGAGAAAAAAAGACCCCCAACGAGATGGATTGGCCAAGTGGCAACATAGATGGACTCAACCGTGGCAACAATAGTGAGGTTGGCCCAGGATCGGGCAGTGTTTCATTCTGCTGTGCATAATAAGGTCGCTATGAGTCGATACCGACTCATGGCACCTAACAATAACAACAACAAATATCAAAGAGCTGTGTTCTTCATATAGTTCCCAAATCATTAAATAGAAGAGAGAAATTTAAAAAAAGAGGATGTAGAACTTAACTATTTGTATGAGGTACATATAATCATATTCCAAAATTTGTTAAGTGCCGTCTTATAAATACCCTGTATAGGGTTTCTGAGGAGCAGCTAGTGCGTTTGAACCCACGACCTTGAGAGGGCTTCAAATGTTCATGGAAAACGGAATAAAAACATAATGGAATTTTTCCGTGAAGCTTTCGAAGCTCTCTGGTATTAATTGTTTACTATGATTCAAAACCGACGCTGTGATTTAATGTACTGGACTGCAAAAGTGGCTTGAATTGCAAGGTCTGCAGTTTAAGCTCACCAGCCTCTCCTTAGCAACCCTGTACAGGGTCACTTTGAGTTAGAAGTGACTCAAGGGCCTGTAACAACAACAATGAGGTGGAACCGACTAGATGGCACTTAACAACAAGAAGTATGTATTGATTATATTTTGTAAGCCAAAAACAAAGGAGTTGATTTGAGGTTTTACTGACTGATGAAAATAAAAGTTGTCACCAGCATCTGAAAACAGTGTGTCATTAAAATAAGCGGTTACCTGAATCTCTTGGTGGAATTGCAAATAGAAAACCATGAATGAGCTGCTGCATTATTTTGTGGTCGGTGGGAATTAGGCCTCACAGACTAGGGAGCCAGAGAATCTCACTTCATCTGTTTGCAAAATAGAACATTCACAGATGGTCAGGGAGAAATGAGTATTCTATAAAGGACTCTACTAAGGAAGACAAGGAAAAATTTTAGGGCTACGAGTTTATCATGTAGGTTCAATTACAGACGTTGGAGAATAAGGTGTGCTTTAAAACATGAGAATTGTTTTTGTTACAAAGTTTGAGATTTGATTGCAAGGAAACCAAATGACATCCAAGAAGAAAGGAGATGACGTTAGTGAAACAGAGATAGAGAAACAGGATAAAATAATAGCAAAACAAAACTATACTGATGTATATCATCTTTGGAGTACTGGCATGGCACTGTGATATAAGTACTGGATTGCTAATTGCAAGGTTCACACCCACCAGCTGCTCCTTGGAAACAGTGTCACTATAATGGGATCTGACTCTATGTTACTTAATAACAACAACATGTATCATTTTATCTAGAAACTATCACAGTCGTAATATTTCTTCTTAATTGTATCCTAGGGCTTAGGTATATTAACTGATTATGAGTTTAAATATATTTCATCATAAGAAAACTTTTTTTAACTTTTCTGATACAGTGGGTTTGTGGTGAATGTTATTTCTTCTCATTCATTGATGCTGCCTCTCATTTTTTATCAACATAACTAGCTTTGTGAAATAAGTAGATCTATATTGATGAAATTATTCAGTATTGCCAAATTTAATATTATTTGGGAATAATGATACCCAGGAATGAGGAACTCTTTCAAGAAGCTGAATGAGTTTGCTTTAATAATGTAATAATCAGAATCAAATAAAAATATAAAAACAACAACTTTTACTGGTATAGTGACTGACTCTTATAATTCATCAGGAATTGGGCTTTCTGTGGCAGGCCTTGACAGTGTCTGTTAGATATATTGGTTGTTACTTAGATAGTGACGCTGCTTCAGAACCACACACGTGTACTAGCTAGTTAATAATTTTTCTCTGTTGTGGGTGAATATATTTCTTGGATTTTACTATTTTTTATCTTTATTTCCCCTAAATAATAATATTTTTATAAGACAGATATTACAGCCCAAACAACCTTATCCATACATGTGCATGTTCAGGCAAAATTATGATATGAAAAGTATCCTATATATTTTATTTTGTTCTAAAGATTTTCTATAACATCCTTATAAAGCAGCAAAAATATGCTTTTCATAAAAATATCCTTTTTAATAGAGAGTCAATTTTCAAGTTTCTTCTTTATAGACGGATAAAGCTAATTTATATGAAATCTCAAGTTTTACAAGCACTGGACTATTAACCAAAAGGTTGATGGTTCAAACTCATCAACCGCATCTAAGAAATTTCATGCAGAGTTGTTGTGAGTTGGAAACAACTCCATGTCACGTAATAACAATGACCCTCTTACAATACATATAAACCTTGTAGGGATTAATATCGCCTTACATTAGAATGCTAATGTGGATATTAAATGAAAACATAGATTTTGAACTCCTAGAATTTAGGTCTCAAATCTATCTGTAGCTATTGAATTTGTGGTTTTCAGAAAATTGCCTAATAAGAGACTTAGTTTTTCCTTCCATAAAATGGGTTGAAATTCTCTCTACAATAGAAGTGTTGTTAAGTGCCATTGAGTCGGTGGTGACCTTATGCACAGCAGAACGAAACCCTGCCGGATCCTGGGACACCCTCACTGCTGTTGCCACGCTTGAATCCATTGATGCTGCCACTTGGCCAATCCATCTCGTTGGGGGTCTTCCTCTTTTGCTCTGACCCTCCATCTTACCCAACATGATATCCTTCTCCAGCACTGGCCCCTCCTGATAATATGTCCGAAGTATGAAAGATGAAGTTTGGCCATCGTGGCCTCTAAGGAGCACTCTGGCTACACTTCTTCCAAAATGGATCTATTGGTTCTTTTGGCAGTGCATGGCACTTTCAATATTCTCCTCCAACACCATAAGTCAAAAGTATCATGTTATTAGTATATGTTAAATGTTTTGCTGCATATGCATATTGCTTAAACTACAGAAAGGGTTCATCAATGAATTATGTGTGGATGAACTTGCTTTTTGGAAGTAATGGTCTAAAAATGCCAATCTCTCTCTCTCTCTTATATAGTACAATAATGCTATACAAACATTTAAATTAAAGGAATTATCTGAATGTCTTGAGGTGTGATCAGAAGCAGTTAGTCACTTTTGGAGGGGTTAAAGAGGAGACAGATGAAATAACATCTTACCTTTGTGGCTTTTATAATGATGCAGTCAGAAGCTAAGGTTCAATGGAAAATACACAAATATTCTGACTGGGAGCATAAAAAATAATGAAGCTTCAAATCCATGGCCACTATAGAAATTGAGGAAACAATGGAAGGGAAATATATTAAAAAAAAAAAAACAAAAAAAAACAAGATGCATAGTCCTCACAAATTAACATTCATAATATATACAATTCAATCCAAGATTGTTGTTGTTAAATGCCATTGAGTTGGTTCCAACCCATAGCGACTCTGTATAGGGTTTCCAAAAAGCAGCTGGTGAGCATGAACCACCAACTTTGCAGTTCAAGCCAATTTTGCAATCCAGCACATCAGCCCACAGTGCCACACCAGGTCTCAATCCAAGATGAACTGACATGTAAATTGCAAGTCATTAAGGAGGCAAGAAGAAGGAAAATATCAAAATGGATGTCAGAAGAGACACTGAAACTTGCTCTCCAGTGTAGATATGATAAAGCAAATGGAGGAAATGATGAGGTACAAGAGCTGAACAGAAATTTTCAGATATCACGTAGAGAAGACAAAGTCAAATATTACAAAAAAAAAAAAAAAAAAAAAAAGTGCTAAGATCTGGAGTCAGAAAACCAGATGAGAAGAACACACTCAGCAATTCTCAAGCTGGGGGAACTGAAGAAAAAAAAATCAAGCCTTGACTTTCGTTATTGAAAGATTCTCTGTGCAAATTATTGAATGATGCAGAAAACATCAAAAAGAGATGGAAGGAATCCACAGAGTCACTGTATCAAAAATAAATGGTTGATGTTCACCCATTTCAAGAGGTAGCATATGATCAAGGGCCAATGATACTGAAGGAGGAAGTCCAAGGTGCATTGAAGGAATTGGCAAAGAACAAGGCACCAGGAATTGATGGAATAAAAATTGAAATCTTTCAACAAACTGATGCAGCACTGGAGGTATTCACTCACCTATGCCAAGAAATTAGGAAGACAACTATCTGGCCAATTGATTATAAGAGATCCATATTTGTACGCATTTCAAAGAATGGTGACTTAACGGAATGCGGAAATCATCGGACAATATCTTTGATATCCCATGCGAGTAGGGTTTTACTAAAGAAAATGTAGAAATGGCTGAAAACATACACTGACAGAGAACTTCCAAAGGTTCAAGCTGGATTCAGAAGAGGCTGTGGAATGAGGGATATTATTGATGATGTCTGATGGATCTTGGCTGAAAGCAGAGAATATCAGAAAGATGTTTACCTGTGCTTTATTGGCACTCAAAGGCTTTCAGTTGTGTGGATCATGACAAGCTTTGGACAACATTGTGAAGTATGAGTATTCCCAAACACTTAATTGTGCTTATGAGGAATCTGTACCGGGACCAAGAGGCAGTTGTTCAAACAGAACATGGAAACGCTAAGTGGTTTAAAATTAAGAAAGGTGTGTGACAGGGTTGTATTCTTTCACCATACTTATTCAACATGTATGCTTTGAGCAAATAATCTGAGAAGCTGGGTTAGATGAAGAAAAATGTGGCATCAGGATTTGAGGAAGACTCATTAACAACCTGCAATATGCAAATGATACAACCTTGCTTGCTGAAAGTGAAGAGGACTTAAAATATTTACTGGTGAAGATGAAAGAGCACAGTGTTTGGTATGGATTTCATCTCAGTGTAAAGAAAACAAAAATCCTCACCACTGGACCAAATGAACAACATTCTTATCATTGGAGAAAAGATTGAAGTTGTCATTCTTCTCGGATCAACTATCAACACTCATTGAAGCAGCAGTCAAGATGCCAATTGACATATAGCAATAGACAAATCTGCTGCACAAGACCTTTTTAAAGTGTTAAAGAGCAAAGATGTTAGCTTGAAGACTAAGATACACTTGACCCAAGCCATAGTACTTTCAGTACCCTCATATGCATGTAAATGCTGGATAGTGAATAAGAAAGACTGTAGAAGAATTGATGCTTTTTTGAGTTGTGGTGTTGGAGGAGAATATTGAAAATGCCATGGACTGCCAAAAGAACCAACAGATCTGTGTTGGAAGAAGTGCAGCCAGAGTGCTCCTTGGAGGCCAGGATGGCCAAACTTTATCTCTCATACTTCGGACATATTGTCAGGAGGGATCAGTCGCTGGAGAAGGATATCATGTTTGGTAAGGTGGAGGGTCAGAGAAAAAGAGGAAGACCCCCAGTGAAATGGATTGGCAAAGTGGCAGCATCAGTGTGCTCAAGGGTGGCAATGATTGTGAGGTTGGCTTAGGGCTGGGCAGTGTTTCGTTCTATTGTGTATACGGTTGCTATGAGTCAGTACTGACTCAATGGCACCCAACAACAACAACAACAAAATTCCAAGAATGTCAAAATGGGTTAATTTTCAAAAAAGGAAATTTCTGTGATGAATCAGAAATTGGAACTAGAAGACAAGAATTTTCAAACAACTATATCAGCTCTCCTAAGTGAAGGGTTCTAATGTGACACTGTAAGGTAAATACTAGACCTGTAACTACAAGGTCTGCAGGGCAAACCCACCAGACACTCTTAGAAACGGAGTTGAAACTGACTCGATGGCACATAAGAACAACAACAAATTGAATAAAATGATGTAAGCTTGCAATAAATAAAGAGATAGAAAGTTTGAGCAGAGTAATAGAAGCAATAAAACAAAACCAAATGGAAATTCTAAAGCTGAAAAAGACAATATCTGACATAAAACAGTATTGGAAAGAATCATTTGTGAAATGGAGAATTGGAGTAAAATGTAAGTGAACTTGTACCTAGATCAGAAGGTATCATTGTATATAAATAATAGAGAAAACTGATTGAAAGTATAGTAACAGAGTACCAGGGACTTATTAGATAATATTATTCCATCCAATGTATATTTCATTAGAATTCCAGGACAAATAGAAAAAGGGGTCAGGAAAGTATTTAAAGACATAATGACTGAAATATTCCCAAGTTTGATTAAATAATGAAAATGGACCATTCTAAGATTTTCAACAATGGTCAAGGAGAATGAAAACAAATTAATCCCAGCCAAGGTTCATCATCAACACACTGTTGAAAATCAAATATATAGAGATTAATTTAATAACGTAAAGAGAAACATTATACAGTGGGACAATGCTGTGATTAATGATTGGAAGTCAGGGCAGAGAAGAGTGAAATGACATTTTCAACATCCTGAAAATATCTTTCAAACTACTTCAAGATTTCAGGACAGGGAAACAGAATAACTCTTGAGAAAAAGGGAGATGAATCAGAGGACAGAGAGAGATTTTCAGATAAAAGAAAACTAAGAGAATTAATTGACAACAGGATGTTAAAAGCAATTTTTCAAACTGAAAAAAACATTTACTAGCTAGAATTTTGAATCCTCAGAAATGAAGCTTAGAGAATTACTAATAGTAGAGAGGTGTTTAAATGCCATTTCCCCAATTTTTTTTTTTTTTTTGAGTTTTGTGTAGCTTAAAGCAAATATAGCATACTTTAGTGAGGTTTATAGCATATATACATGTGATTCATATAACAGTTACAACAATGAAGAAGGAGGGAGGATGACCGGAAGTATGGTTACAAGTTTTGTAAATTGTTATGTTAACTGAGACAATATATACTGTACTGTAAGTGTGAAATGAAAAGGATGCACATTATAATATAATATCGTTTTGTAAAATACA
Organism: Chrysochloris asiatica; assembly: GCF_000296735.1. Classification (NCBI taxonomy): domain Eukaryota; kingdom Metazoa; phylum Chordata; class Mammalia; order Afrosoricida; family Chrysochloridae; genus Chrysochloris; species Chrysochloris asiatica. Next base: position 1,626,207 of record NW_006408682.1, read on the forward strand.
AAAATTATAGTTAAAAATCAATAGTAAACTTAAAAAATGAAATTCTAAAGACTATTTAAATATTACTTAAACAATAGAAAAGGGGCACTCAAAGGAACAATTAAGAGAAGCCATATAGCAAACATATTAAAATGATAGACGTAAGTCTTATGTTATCAATTAATTCTATTAAATGAATGGACTAAACTTTCCACAAAAAAGAAACAAATTTCCAAAGTGGATAAATAAAACAAGACCCAAGTATACGTTGTCTACAAGAGACAAGTTTAAATGAAAAACACAAATAGCTGAAGATTGATGGATATGAATAAAATCATCATGCAAATAGTAAGTGTCTGCATATGGAGTTATTAGATCAATATAAGAGTTCATTTTTAAGACAAAAAGCATAGAGAAAAAATATTTCAAAATGCAAAAGTGATTAATTTAACAAGATGACATAAAATTATGAATGTCCAGCTAATAACAATTTATATATACATGAAACCAAATTCACTAAATTAAAAGGAGAAATATAAAATGTTATTATCATATGTGTAAAGTTAACATATCCGCTCAGAAATTCATAGAACAACCAGAAAATAAAATCAGCAAAGATACAGAAATCTGAACAACTTAACAAGGATTTAATTTCTATATATAAAACATTTAGGCTACACTGCCAGAGTACCCAGTCATTTAAGAATATGTATAAAAAGACTAAGAAAAAGAACCCATACTAAAGGAGGTGGGAGGGAGGGAGCGGGATTCTTTGCTCTTGCTGGGATGTGGGGGGTGGGGTGAGAGGAGGAAGGGGGAAAGTGGAGCACAGGGCAGGGAATAGACAAAGGATAATTTGGGTGCTGGGGAGGGGGCCAGTGTACAAGAAGGGAGAGGGGAATGGAAGAACAAAGTAGATGGGAGAACAATTAGGCAGGGCTAAGTGGGACAGAGGTAAATAATGATGTATGCACAGCCTTGGAACAACAAGGGATACAGGGATTGAGGCATGGTTGGAATGGGGAAAAGGAGGGAAATCATGTTAAGATGCTTGGCCATCTTTTGAATCTTGGTTTTCCTTGCATTACATTATGAAATTAGACCCTGGATGAAGAGAGAAAGGAATAGCTAGAAATATCACCATAGAAAGCTTGTAAGTCTGTCTTCTGCCTATAACTGATTGGAATACCTAAAATGGGGCTACAATGTGCCCAATGAAGGAGGCTTCCTGTGGAGCCTCTGCATTACATAAAACTATAGGTGGAATCCTGAACAGCATCCAGAATCTTCAGAGGTGGGAAATTTCCTCTTGATAGGATGGGCAGACCCGCCTGGATCGGCTAGAAAAACAGAAGATACTTCTTGAAAAAAAGACAGGAAAAATACAAAACAATATAGGCAGAACGACTGTTACTACAAGAACAAGCAATTTGCTCACCCAGGAGACATCAAGGCGAGGGGTCAGGTCCCCTCAGTGCAAACCCCCTTCCAAGACTAAGACTCAATGGGAATACACTCTCTGATTGGTGACCAAGTTTGTCACAGATAAGGGAAAGTGAGGGAAAAACATCAATGAAGCTGCGAGCTAAGCCCTACAACATTCAATAGACTCTTGTGAACCCGGGTGGAGACCTGGTTGGCCAGCAGTGTGGCAAGACCTGGGGACTCTTGGGCCCAGAGTCAGTGACATAGCCACAGAGGACTAGAGGAGAGTGAAGCATCCAGCTGATAAGAGAGAGGGCACATGCACAAGAACACCCACACTTGCAGATAATACCCACTTGACCTGGCTTCAATGACTGGATAATCAGAGCTCAGCCAGGAGAAGAAAGAAGAGGAAAAAAAGAGTAATCTGATACAATTTGATGAACTTGACCTACACCTATGGATGCAATAGCTCAAAAGAGGGAACAAATCTTTACAGCGAGGCTCATTCCCACCCCCTCTATACACAGAGTAGACAGAGATGGACAAGTTGGACAATGGCTACCCAAAGTGGGGGAGGGCTACAAAGGCAAGAAGTGACTGGCTTACAAGCTTTCAAGAGGGAACCTAAACCCAGAGGGCATGGAGGAAGGTAGAATCTCCACTGAATAGTATCCAGTCTGTCTAGGTGGGGCTGATGATAGGAAATGCGGGTAGGTCTCTTGTGATACAATAGTGAATAATTGTTATCAGGACTGATTGTGAGTGTTGGAAATATAAAGATAGACGTTTTGTAGGAAGGGAGTGATTTACTTTGCAGTTTAGGAGCGGAAGCCCCTGGGACCATGAAGGGAAAAGAGTGCAGAGCGGGACCTTACCCAGAGAAGCGGTGATGCCTGAGATGGAGGAAGAAATGATGACATGGAGAGCTAGAGCAGCTGGGGACTTTGGACCCAGAGAGGGAGAGGGACTGTGTGCTGATGACTGGGGGGCGGGGATGGGTGGGGAGCAGGGGGGCGGGGAGGGCTAGCTTGTAGGATATACCCTTTGGTTGGTTGATGATGCATGGAGGGGATTGTAACCATGGCAATGAAACAATATACGATAGGATGAATGTAAAGCTAATTTTCTCCCTTGTAAACTGTCACATACTTCACAATAAAACATTTAAAAAAAGAAGAACATGTATAATATCAGAGTGTATGCAAGATTATAAGGTGCTCTGACAGCATAGTGGTTACTAGACAGGCTGCTAATCTCAAGGTCAGCAGTTCGAAACTACCAACCATTTCGCTGGAGAAAGATGAGGCTTTCTGCTCCCGTAAAGATTACCACCTGGGAATCCCTATGCAGGGTCTCTATGAGTCGGCACCAATTTCACGGCACACTACCACCACTGTCATGCAGGACTATAAAGCCTTCATTAATTTAAAAATATTTAAATCATTAACAGTATATTTACTCATTGATCTAAGGGGAATTGATTTCAAAACCTACCACAATAAAATAACTAGTACCTTCCCACAAATATTTTTTTTTAATTTTATAACACACTTCTAAATAATCTGAAGATCAAATAAAATAAATTGTAAGGGCAACAATGATGTGTTTTGAACTGAAGGATAACTTTTTAAATGTCATATCAAAAATTTGGGAAGAGAGCCAAAGTAGCTCTTTGAGGTAATTTCATAGTTTAATTACAGTTTATGTACTAGAAAAAAATTAGTAATATAAGCCAATGATCTGAGTTTGATTTCATAAAATTAGAATAGAATTAAAATCATCAATCAAATATACTACGAACTACTAATAGGTAAGTTGTCCTGGTATAGTACTGTAGCATAAGCAATGGACCACAAAGTCAGTTTGAACCACAAAGTCAGTGGTTCAAACTCACCAGCCACTCCTTAGAAACCCTACACAGGGTCACTATGAGTGGGAACTGACTTGAAGGCGCTTAACAACAGCAACAGCTATTAGAATAGATACTAAATAAGTTGCTAGAAAATGATACCAACCAAAGAAATAGAAAATAGAAGGAAAACAAAAAATCTATGAAATCAAATTAGAAATGAAAACATAAAAATCACTGCCAATAATTTTGACAACCCAGTTGAAATTTTTTTCAATTAATTGAAAAAGAAGAGTTAGTAAAACACTCAAGATGAAACAGAAAATTAAAAATCAAATGCACCTGCATTAGTTCAAGAGCTCTGTTGTGGTGCTATAAGATAAGCACTGGACTGCTGACCGTGCTAACCACAAGGTCAGCAGTTCAAACTCTCCAGCCCCTCTTGGAAATCCTGTAAATGGTCTCTATCATTTGGAACTGATTTGACATTTCACAACAACAACAATATATTAATTCAAAACATTGAACTCATTCTTTATTAGCTTTTCACAGAAAAATAAAAACAGGAACAAAACCAAATCTCAGGAGCAGATAAGGTTTTACTGATGAACTTTAGAAGATAGTCAAGAAATAAAAACGTCCTCAGCTTCTTGAAAAATAGAGAATCAAGGAATATTTCTCAATTTATTTTATGAGGTCAATGTTACCTAATCAAATCCTAACAGGATTTTGGAGGACGTTTCAAGATGTGGTTAAGATTTATCTCAAAGATAAAGGCATACAATAGCCAAAACAATTTAAAATAGGACACGGTGGAAGGATTTATACTATAGCGTAGTGGTTACGAATCGGGCTGCGAACCTTAAGGTCAGCGGTTCGAAACTACCAGCCGCTCCGCGGGAGAAAGATGAGGCTTTCTACTCC
>NW_006408682.1:1630486-1680217 GCF_000296735.1 Chrysochloris asiatica
GGTTCGAAACTACCAGTCGCTCCGTGGGAGAAAGATGAGGCTTTCTACTCCAGTAAAGATTTACACCCTCGGAAACCCTGTACAGGGTCGCTATGGGTCAGAACCGACTCGACGGCACTTAACAACAACAACAAACACTTAGTATAAACCTTCAGTAATCAATACAGTGGGGTATTGATAAAAAGATATACCTATAGGTTGATAGAACAATATAAACAATATAGACAATCTAAAAATAAACCAAAAATTACATTTTTGAGAAAATTCCAAGATAATTAAATTTGAAAAAGATGTAATTTGTAAATAAATAGTGCTGGAATTACACAATATTTGTATGGATAAAATTCACATTGACTCTTATGTCATACGAAAAAACAATTCACAATGGATCATTGACCTAAGCCGAAGAGCAAAAGCGATTGCATTTCTAGAAGAATGCACATCAGGAAATCTTTGTGGCTTTGGTTATCCAAAGATTTCTCAAAATTGGCCGCCACACACAAAAAAGAAAAACAGAATTCATTATTTTTTCTTAAATAGGCTTTTTGAAACACACAATTACACAAATGAAGTCACCGTAGACTCACCAAAAATATTTGCAAAACATATATCTGACAAAGGTTTTGTATCAGGATAAATTACTGGGCATTTAAAACTTGATGATGGCAACAAGGGAGTATGGTGGCTTTATATGATAAGCACTGGACTTTGAACCACACAATCCACAGTTCAAGCCTATCTGCCACTTTGAAGGAGAAAGAGAAGAAAGTTGAGGCTTTCCTCCTGAGAACATTTAAAGCCTCAAAAACATCATATAGGGTCTCTGTGAGTCAGAACAAACTCCAAGCCACTTAATAACAACAAATTACAACAACAACGAAAAAGCAAATAAAAATCAGCAAGATTTTGTACAGATAATTACAGTGAAAAATGATACAGTCTCTTTGCAAATCAATATGGAGACATGTTATAAAGTTAAATATACATATGCCATACAACTCCGCAACCTTACTGTTGAATAGTCACATAAGAATATATTAAAATTCATTCACACAAAGATTTGTAAGGACAATACTCAGCAACGTTTGTTTTCTTTGTCAAAATCTAGAAATAACCGAAATGTCCATCAGCTGGTGAACAGATAAATAAATTACGGTATAACTATACTCTGGTGTAAGTATGTACCATGGTTGGTAGTGGTTATGTGCTATGGAGTCAGTTTCAACTCATGGCGACCCTGTACAGGGTTTCCAAGGATGTAAGTCTTTACGAGAACAAAAAGGCGTATCTTTCTTCTATGGAACTGCTGGTAGTTTTGAATTGCTGACTTTGAAGTTAGCAGCCCAATTTATAACCACTATGGTACCAGAGCTCTTTAGTATATACTATAATAGTACAAAAAGGAAAAAATGTTTTCACATGCATTATTATGAATGGATCTTACCATCTTTTTACTAAGTAACATGAGTCAAACAGTAAAGACAACATACAGTAGGAGTTCATCTATGAGGAGGTTTCAGAAGTTCTTGGGAAAATTCCATTATCATTTAATTCCATTTTTCCATGCACTTTTTGAAGCTCTGTTGTACATGAAATACTAGAAAAGAGAATATTGTCAGATGCCATTGAGTCAGTTCCTACTCATAGCCACCGTATCTATTGCCCAGTGCTGGAGAATGATCCCAAGTGCTGTTCCATTGGAGTCCATTGTTGCTGCCACTATGCCAATCAGTCTTGATGGTTGCCTTCTTCTTTTTCACAGAACCTCCACTTTACTAAGTATGATGTTCTTCTCCAGGGTCTAGTCCCTCCTGATAACATATCTAAAATACAAGTCTTGCCATTCTTGCTTCTAAGAAGAATTCTGGCTATACTTTCAAGACAGATGTTTGTTCTTCTGGCAGTCCGTTGTACTGTCAATAGTCTTCTCCAAAATCATAATTCTAATGCATTGATTCTTTGGTGGTCTTCCTTATTCATTGCCCATCTTTCACATGCAGTGGGACAACTAGAAATACCAGGGCTTGGGTCAGGTGCACCTTAGTCCTCAAACTGACATCTTTAGCACTTTAACACTTTATAGAGGTCGTGTGCAACTGATATGCCTGTTGCTTCCATGAGTACTGCTTTGTATCCAACTAAAATGAAGTCTTTGACAACTTCAGTCTTTTCTACATTTATCACGATTTTATTCATTGGTTCAGTTGTGAAGATTTTTTTTCTTTATATTGAGGTGAAATCCAAACTAAAGTCTGTAGTCTTTGATATTCATCTTTGATCTTCATCTGTTAGTTATGTAAAGTCCTCTTTGCTTCCATCAAGTAGGGTTGTGTCATCTAAATATTGAAGTGTTGCATCTATTTGTTGACAAAAAAAAAATTGTTTATTCTGTCAATTCCTGAAGACTTGTTTTTGCCAATGCCTTCTCTGCAGTTTGGACTTACTCCTTCCGTATTATCAGTTCTTGAACATATGCTGTCTCTTCAAATGGTTGAACATCAACCAATTCTTATTGGTATAGTGATGGTATATTCCTTCCATCTAAATTAGATGTTTTCTGCATCATTCAATATTTTGACCATAGAGTCTGTTCTTATTGCAAGATGAGGCTTGAATTTTCTCTTCAATTCACTCAGCTTAAGAAATGCTGAGCGTGTTCTTCCCTGTTGGTTTTTCAGGGCTTTGCACGTGCCATTTTAATTCTTGGGTTTGTCTTCTCGATTTACACTTTGAAATTATCTGTTCCTCTCACTTACTTCCTCATTTCTTCAGAGTCTCTTTTGCGATCCATTTTGATCTTGTCTTTTTTTTCCTTTTTTTTTTTTCCCCTCTTTTTTAAGTAGATTACCAAGATTTTTATGCCGGGTGACTCTGGGTGAACTCAAACTTTCAGTTAATAATCAAGTGCTATGATTGTTTGCATCATTCAGGGACTCCATGCAAATTTCAGTGTGTGTCAACTCAATTATACAGTAAGGAGTCGTGGTGTGGCACTGTAGGATATTCCTTAGAATGCAAGGTCAGTTTGAACTGCAAGATTGGTGGTTCAAACCCACCAGCCACTATTCAGAAACCCTATAAAGGATTGCTATAAGTTGGAACCAACTCATTGACACTTAACACTTTTTTTTTTTCCAACAGAGATTTTCTAGGAGATCTTAATCATTTATTCATTTTCAAATTTTAGTTAGTATCAGAACCTTCCAGCGTATGTTAAAAATTCAGTATCCTATGCTCCATATCCAAAGATTGTAATTTCTACAGGAATCTCCTTCACCATCAAAGGGGATACTTAAAGAGATGGTCTACCGAACTGAATTTGAAACTTTGCATATAAACATGACCTACTTTCACTAAGAATCTAAATGAAAAGTTTCTCTTAAAAAATAATAAATGTTTAGATTTTAAACTCTCAGGGAGCAAGTGTTGCGCAAACACATCTCGTCTTTACAACAAGCACAAAACACAATGCTTAAAAAGCAAGCTGTGTGACACCTAATTTTTACAGATTGTCATGTATGTTGATACAACTTCAGGAGTTAGAGCTTGTAAATTATCAAGGAAAGCATTAGCTGTGGGGAGAGCGGGGAACCCCGCTGTAGACACAGCAGACTTGTCTACGTCACAAAGCACACTGGAAAGCCCAGAGTCCAGGACTGTACTTGCATTCTGACTGCTAAGCAGAGAAAGCCAAAGCTGCAGCTCTACCTGGTAACACCTAGTGACACCAGAAAAAGTGGATGGATTGTCAGTGTCGCAGAAATGGCACAGCAATCAGAAGGAGTTAGCCTTTGACTGTGGGGATTTCAGGAGTGTGTGCTCTGAGGTGTAGCAAGATGGCAACGCAGTTTGACAAGACTGCAAAGACAAAATAGTCCCAGTTCTCAGATGGATGAGTCATTTTTCTTGAGGTATGAAATGTCAAAAGGAAGACATCTAATCAAGCTACTTTGACAGAAATGTCACAGTAAAGAGTTGTTACTGTTGTTGCGTTTCATCTCTCAGACTTTGGGCCTGTTACCAGGAGGAACCAGTCCCTGGAGAAGGACGTCATGCTTGGTAAAGTGGAGAGTCAGTGATAAAGAGAAATCCCCAAGGAGATGGACTGGTACAGTAGCTTAGACAATGGGCTCAAGCATATCAACAGTTGTGAGTCTGGTGCAGGACCTGGCAGTGTTTCATTGTGAGGATAGCACAGTAATACCTTCTATTGTACGTAGGGTTGTTATGAATCAGAACCAACTCATAAACACCTAAGAACAAAAGCGTGACCAGGCGGAGAGTCTGGTGTAAATGGTCATCAGGGAGACTCAAGAATGTATTTTTTTGAACTCATCATATAATTTTGCTGGGTAATCAGTGTTATGTATATGTCATGCTAATTTATTTATGGCAACATTCAAAACAACTGCCTGTTACCATTGAGTTGATTTCAACTCATAGAGATATGAGTGAACTGATTACTGGGGTTTCTGAAACTGTAAATCTTTCCAGAAGCAGGCAGCCTCGTCTTTCTCCCTTGTAGCGGCTGGTGTGTTTGAACAACTGATTATGTGTTTAACAGTGTAATGCCTAGCACATTGTACCACTAGGGCAAGATTCAAAGTGGCTCAAAGAATAACATCTTGTGTTATTCAAATTGAAAAACACGTTATAATCCTATCTGACATTCATGTCAGTTAACAGTAAAAATACGCTATTAGGGCAGTTACATTATATCCTTATACAAGTGTTAGAATCAGCCTGCAACTCTAAAAATGTGTTGTTGCAATTTCTACACTTCACTTTCCAATACAATCTGACTTATGCAGAATCATCTGGTTTTTAAATCTCCATCTCCATTTCCTTGTGCTACTTAGATCTTGAAAATAACAAATTAATTCTAAATGTATTTCTATTGTTGCTGTTGTTAAGTGCCACCGAGTCAGTAGTGAGTCATAGTGACCCTGTATAGTGTTTCCAAGAAGCGGCTGGTGAGTTTGAACTGCCAACCTTGCAATTCAAACCACCTTTGTAGTCGAGCGCTTATCCTACAGCACCACACCAGAATCCCAAATATATTTCTATAGTGTCCACTATTACCACAGTATAAAATCTCGTATTTGATCCATTAGGTTTAAAATGAATATTAAGAAAACAGCAAAAAAAATGGTTTATAAAAGAATTCTAAGGCCCATGCCTGTTTACTAATTCACTTCAAACTACCATAAAAAAAAAACTACATAAAATGTATTTTTAGTTTTTTAAATGGAGCATTTATTCTTTTCCAATAAAACTTTTAGTTTCCATTTTACCAGAGTAGCAGTCAATTTAGCGTCAGTAACTGTGCACAGCAACTTAAATAAACAGACACTGTGGCTTATTAGGGCTTGTCACAGAGACATGAGACAATGTAATGTAAAATATAAAAAGCACTTAATGAATCTTTGTGACTATTGATTAATCTGTTTACTGAACACACTGGCACGGCCTCTGCTCTAACCTCTACCCGAAGTGGTTATGCATTCTCCTGACTTCTTATTTCCTTTATTAGGAGAAGGGACAAAAGTTAATAATAAGTATTTTCTCAGTGCTTGTTTTCCAACAAAATGTGGTTTCCAAAAAAAAAAAAAGTTCAGGTGACTGTTCCTCTATGAGCAACTACCCAAATATGTTTTGTTAAGGAATGTTTCAATTCCCCTCAGGGTCACTTGGTTTATTTTCCCTGTAAAATAATGAAGGAAAGTGAGGTTTATGCTGAGCAATTGCCTCCCAGTCCTTCTTTTTCGAGTGCAAGGGCCAAGCACATTTCCTGCCATCTGTTTCATTCCATCTCCTGGTGCTTATTAGGAACCTGGCAGCCTTGGGCAGATGGAGAAAACTGGCAGGCCTTGTTCTTGATTTGTCAAAGCAGCTCAATTTGTTAGATTTGCCAAGCAAGTCCCCTGTGGTAAAGATAGAAGGGCTATTGAAACTCTTAGTTGAGGGCAGTCTTTCAGCATACAAGGAAAGGAGCTGAAACTCAGAAAATTACTAACATTGTAGTAGTAATTTTCAGTCTCCAGACTTGATTTTGTTTGTGCATTATAACCGTTATGACATGCATTTGGTGACAAATGTTGGTTATAATCTGCGGCTTGGATTAGGGCCTTCTGCCACTAAACTTTGCCTAGGAAAAATGGAGTTGAGTCTTCCATTGGCTCTTGTTGCCCAGAAAACCTAAAATTCCTAGGTTTAGCTACCAGGTAGGACAAGCAGTTAAGCGCTTGGCTATTAACCAAAAAGTTGGTGGTTTGAATCCATCCAGAGGCACCTGGCAATTAACTTCTGAGAGATCACAGCCCTTGGGCGCCCTCCGAAGCACAAGCCGGCATATGTGACATCATCATGAGTCTGCATTGGCACCACAGTAACTGGTTTGGTGTCAGGTTTGAAGCGGATGCAAGTTTTCAGACCCTCTTCAAGTAACAGAAAATCTCAATTTTTCTCTACAACCTCGTTCCATCATAATTAGTCTGCAACCATTGGACATTTTTGCCATCTTTAACTGACTTTTCCATATACCACCACTCGGGAATCTTAGGTTCTTGATATAGAAGGACTAACGCAGATTCATTGACACATGGACATTGAGGAAGAGAAGGGGAATGGACTTCTAACAATAACGTTCCTGAGATAAACAGAGCAAAAGACACACCTTTCAAACTATCAATCGAGTGTCATAGCGACAGCAACACCATTAATGACCCATCATGTAAACATAAGGAGCTCTGGTCGCGTAGTGGATACAAATCCGACTGCTAACTTCAAGGTCTGCAGTTGGAAACTACCAAGCGATGAGGCTTTCTGCTCCCGTTAAGATTTATAGCCTCGGAAACCCTATGCGGGTTGCTATGAGTTGGAATCGACTCCACTGCACACAACCGCTATCAACACCATGTCAATATTTGAGTTTTTAAGGTTTAGATTTGCTGGTTGAAAATTTTTTTGCAGAATATAGAAATAGAAATACTTGATTAGTTTAGAAGCAGGCTTGAGCAAGAGTCTCTTGGGCAAATGTCATGATAAGAGTCCCCTTCAAAAAGTTCACAGAGAAATAGAATGAAAAGAGAATGGTATTTTTGCACACATTTTTGAAACGCTCTCTATATCCCCAGATTTTATTTTTTAAATCAAAATAGTTTAAAAATTATAATGTCTTTCTGAGAACCCCAGAATGAGACATTGACATTGTTGTCCAGTGCTAACACCTAAAAGCTTAGTTCAGTCTTTTTATCTTGGCATCTGCTGCCACTGAATGGCATCAAGTGATTTCCTACTCAGTCAACCCTGTATAGGGTTTCTGAGGTTGTCAATCTTTATGTTGTTGTTGTTAAGTGTCACTAAGTCAGTTCTGACTCAGAGAGACCCTGTATAGAGTTTCCAAGGAGTGGCTGGTGACTTGGAACTCTAGACCTTGTGATTCAAACTGACCTTGCAGTCCAGTGGTTTATCCCACAGCACCACATCAGGATTCTGCTATCTTCAGGTAATGTAAATATGTCTGGCAGCAAACAGGACCAACGGCTTTGGTGTCTTCACTTCATGTGTTAAGGGATGCCATCAGAGTTACGTTGTTGGTTAAACCATCTCCCCAAGATGCTCTTTCACCAAGAACTCTATGCAGATTCCTCCAGGTTCTCTCTCATAGATCTCAGTCAATGAAAACTCAAAGACTTTCAGGATCAAACCCATGTTGCCTCCCATCTTTCAGCTCCTCCAAATACAAGACACTCCAATGAACCACCATCATAGACTCATTTTTTAAATTTCCTGTGCAAAAAAACAAAGCAAAAACAAACTTGTTCTATTCAAATACCCAGCCAGCTCTACCTCTCAGCCCTCTTGGGCTGTTAAATTATTTGACATCCAAAATTGCTCCTCTGAACATTTCTTCTGTTCCTTATTCCAACTAAAATTTAGGACTCCTTTTAGGACAATTCTTCGCCTCAGGTCCTCTTAAATAAAGACTTATTCTTCTTCTATATCCTCATGTTTCAAGGCCTGCTAGTGGGGTACTGAGGAGTCATGTTTCTATTTACTGTTTCCAGCCTCATGTCATCTTTTTCAAAAACATTAACTTTTTTTAAATGCTTACCTTCAGACTTCTTCTACCACTCCTTCTCCTTGCTGTTACATTCTACCACGTATTAGTCAATGTCTTTACTTCTCTGAAACATAGTGACTTACAAAGGCAGGAATGCTTAGGAAAGAGGAACAAATGGAAAATGTTGCATAAGAAGGAAATGGTAAGATTACTGTTATATTATGGGTACTGCAATAAATATCATGAAACTGTATGTCAATGAATTGTTGAATGGAAAATGAATTTGGTCTATAAATCTTCCTCAAATCACAATAAAGAGTTAAAATAAAGTACATCCAGATATATGACTTATCAAATACGCTGTCCTTTAGCTCCTTGAACTACTAGCCCCAGTGAACTGTTCTTACATGCTACCTCTAACAAGACCATAATGTAGTTCTGGTGATTTTGGATCACTGCATTAACCTCTGAAATCATGACTTCAAATATCTGTCTGATTAACTAATTCCAGATCATGCACATATAACTACATGTCTGCTATAACTGCTCTACTAATCCTCTGAATCCATTGAAATTTCAAGCCTGTTTATTCTAATGCTTTTTAAAAATCATCTCTCCTTTCCTCACTTTTACATGTAAGGAAGTGTTCTTAGGTACTGTGTTCCGCTTTTGCTATGACTCCATTTATTGGTAACAAAGGAACTATCTGAAGTCTCTGTTTTCATTTCATTGCTTTGCAATGTTACCTGTAATCACTGTAATTGAGCTTTGTCTTTTTGCTGACATGTATGATTCTGTGGGATAAGCCCTGGACTGCTAAGTTAGGGACTCAAACCCATCACCCGGGTCTTTGACGACCCTATCCAGTAATCACTATAAGTTGGAACTGACTTGATGGCACCTAACAACAAAAGTGCTACTTTGAAGTTCTGGTGTGGCACTTTAGGATAAACGCTGGACTACAAACCACAAAATCAGCAATTCTAACTCACAAGCCACTCCTTTGAAACACTGTAAAGGGTTGTGATGAGTCAGAACTGATTCAACAGCACTAACATCAACAAGAGTCCTACTTAGCACTGATATCACAGGATCGGATTTAAAGGCCAAAAATGTATTTTCTCACATGTCTGGAGGTTACAAATCCAAACAAAGTCTAGTGGTAGTGAACCTAGTTCTTGTCAGTAGCAAGTGAGTTTTCCTGGGTTCCTTGGAATTCTTTAGCTTGTAGATGATTTTCATTGGTATCTGTCTGTCTTATGTATTTCTTCTTGGTGGTTTTATAAATCAAAGGTGATTGTATTTGTAATCTAAATTACATTGGTATGACCTTATAAGACCCTATTACTAAATAGGATCATACCCAAAAGTACAGGGGCCAGGTATTCAATACGTAATTTTGGAAGTCATAACTCAGTCCACAGTATGTCCTCATCACTGTTTTCAAAGTAACTACAGCAAAATCAGTATGTTTTATCAAAGTCAGAGGTCAGTTCTTTGTTCTCAATTTAGTTGATCTCTTGGTTCTAGTAATTTTTTGGATATTATTTTCAAAAGATGTGGTTCTGGGGAACTTACGGCAAGATGCCATACTTGGTAGACACATTACATGGACCCTCTGCAACAAAGATATGAGAGACAAAATAAATCAGACATACATAAAAATTTTGGCACCCTGAACTTAAGAAGAAAGGTTAGAGAGGTGGATGAAGTGCTTCCTGGGAGGAGAGGCTGAGCAGGGATGGTGAGAGAGGGAAACTGACAGAATGGCTGACCAGACACAGCTCTACCATCTTGTGAGCGGCTATGGCAGTGGGCGGAGACTTGGCAGAACAGATTTGCGTGCGCAAAGGCAAAGATATGATTTCTTCTGTTTGATCATGCTCCCCTGGTCACTAGAGGTGTGACCAGCTCCCACCTTCATCCATCTCAGCCAGATTGTGATTTCTGGGAATTCAGAGTCACAGGTTGGGGGCTATGCCAATGTAAGGTGGGGACCAGCCGTGTCGCTTTGGTGTGCTACTTTATTGCCTAGATTCAGATGGGCTTGGCCCCAGACCTACAAAACTTATAGAATCACCAGACCAGCGTTTAAACAGTCCCCCTGCCCCAGCTTCCCTGTCATCCTGACAGACACTGAAACCAGCTGCATCAAGGACCCCAGTGAACGCCTTCTAACAGAGTGCCCTAAATACAGATAACATGGAGGAAAATAGGAGTTCCATCTAGGACCAGAAATACTGCTTTCACATCCCTTCCACAATCACCTAATAGGATTCTTGAATTGCAGGAGTCCCCAGAGATGTTTCCACTTTGGGTCCAACAAGTACATTGTTGGTTTTTTTTACCAATACAACAACCTCACAATGTCCCAGAGACAACAGACAATTTTAGCTTACACGAAGAAACAAGAGAAAATGGCTGAAACAAATGACTAAGATGCAGAGCCAGAAGACATTTCTGAGTAAGAAATGGTAATAGAGATAACTGCAAAAGAATTCAAAAGAATAATTAGGTACCGTCAAAGGATCAATAGAAAGATTTAGGAAAGCAAGAACAGAACAAAGTCTTCAGAAAATTTCAGGAAAACACTGCAAGAACAAACAGAACATTTCTGTTCTTTAAATCTGATCCTGTAATAGTCATGCTAAGTAGGACTGCTGTTGATGTTAGTTCTGTTGAATTGGTTCTGACTCATAGGGTTTCTGAGGATGTATATCTTTGTGGGAGCAGAAAGCCTCACCTTTCTCCTGAGTGTTGTTAAATATTGTTGAGTCAGTTCTGACTCATAGTGATCCTGTATAGTGTTTCCAAGGAGCAGCTGTTGCATTTGAACTGCCAACCTTGTGGTTTACCATCCAATGTTTATCTCACAGAGTCACTGTGCTCCCATGGATTTAAATATCAACCAAATAATTATAGCTTATCTTGTGTTTATCTCATTAGTTACAGCTTCAGTTATACATTTGCTTTTTTTCTTTTTAAGTCTTAATTTTATAATTTTTTACCAAAATTATCTCTATCCTAAGACTGTCCAAATCTAAAGTCATCCTTGATTTCTTTTTCTTCAGATCTTGCAACTAATCTACTAATATATCCTATTGGTTCTAGTTCCAAAATGTGTATCAAATATTATCATCTCATCCTCCCCTGGAGTCCCTTAGTGGTGCACATGGTTAATTCATTCATTTGATAATTAGAAAGTTTGAGGCTTTAATCCATCCAGAGGTACCTCAGAAGAAATGTCTGGTTATCTACTTCCAAAAAGTTAGCCTTTGAAAACCTTATGGTCAAACACTGCTCTTCTGGTTTCATATGGTTGAATGTTCTCCGGAGGCCATTCTTTTAAAGGGCTGTTGTTTATATTATAGGCACGTCTGTTGTCTGTATGAAAGGTGATACCTGAAAGTAGGCTCTGTTCCAGAACTACAAGATGTCTACGGATTCCACTAGTCTCTATCAGACCGGTAAGTCTGGTATTTTTATCATTTTGAATTTTATTCTACATTTTTCTCCCATTCTGTCCAAGGTCTTCCTTTATGATCCCTATCAGGATGGATGGTGTTGGTAGCTGGGCACCACATAGTTCTTCAGGTAGGAAGGGGCATGGAAGCAGGGACTAATGGAAACAGGGAACCCAGGGAAGAAATGGGAAGAATGCTGTGACATTCAAGAATTGCAGCTAAGCCACAAAACAAAATGGCTATAAATTGTCAAATGAAAAATTAATTCATTATGTAAACTTATATCACAGTATAATGATAAAACAAAACAAAAAATGAGAAGCAACTCTGACAAGTGCAGGGTCGTCATGATACGGCACATGTTACATCACGATTCCCAGGATTACAACTTTAGTTCACAAAACCATTATCTTCACAATGTCACACCAGCCAATAAGTCACTGTTCATTTGTCTCAATAGTCACCATTTTTGTTCAGTTTCTCCTTGTCAGTATCGGATGCACTTCCCTATTCTTTCTTATGAAGCTCAGGGTTCTAGGATTATCTGGTATTGGCTTCATTTGGTTTGTCATATCTTACTTGTAGAAGATCTTGGTAGCCTGTCTGCCTAGTTCACTATCATGCTAGAAATCTTTACTGTCATGTTGTTGATGAAAAATATGCACAACATCACACAACGTAGAAGACAAGATTTAAATTCAGGCAGCCTAGTATCCAAGTCCCTACCATTAATCATGACAGTGATTAAGCTACTGCCTAGCTACCTCATTCTTAAGGTGCAGGGTCTTTAAATACATGCCTGTCCATATGCATAAGGAACCTTGGTGCTGCTTTGGGCTAGGCATTGGGCTGCTAAAGTACAAGGTAGGTGGTTCAAAACCACCAGCCTGCTGCAGGAGAGAGACGAGGTTGTCTGCTCCCTGGAGAAAGACATCAAACTCGGTAAAGTGGAGGACCAGCAAAAAAGAGGATGCCCCCCAACAAGATAGATTGGTACAGTGACAATAGCAATGGTCTCAAGCGTAACAATGATTGTTAGGATATTGCAGGACTGGAAAGTTGTTCGTTTTGTGTGCATAGAGTTGCTATGAGTCAGTACCAACTTGAAGACACTTAACAACAACAACATACGTCTCAAAATAAAACAGTTTACCTGGAATGCAACAACAGTTTGTCTGCAATACAACAATCTCATCCAATATTACTGCTTCAAGTATGCTGGTGCATTATTTGTGGATATAAAATAAAAAGTGAGTATTACAATGCTGAATGTTCTCACTATTGTCATGCCATGATGAAGAGAGTGGTGCGTGTGGAACCAGACTCTAAAGCAGTGTAGATACAGGTAGCAGGATAGAAAGCCTAAATCCATGTCACATTTTCTGAGAGCCTAGATTTGTGTCAGGAGCTGCCCGTGCACACATTCCCATGGGACAGTTTTGGAAATTAAATCCCCAAAAGACCAAATAATTGGATACACCAAGTAAGGAAGACCCCCAATGAGATAGACTGGCCAAGTGACTGCATCGAAGGACTCAAGCGTGGCAACAATAGTGAGGTTGGCCCAGGATCAGGCAGTGTTTCGTTCTGCTGTGCACAAGGTTGCTATGGGTCAGTCAGTGCTGACTCGATGGCAACTAACAACAACAACAAGTAATTGGATAATACGTTTCAAATACTGGTCCTTCTAATTCTTAACCACATGCCCATTTCCTCTTAATCACCTGTTAATGCACACAAGCATGTACTTGTGTATTTTTGCAAAATGCCTTCAGATTCACTCTTAAGGCTAAATAAACAAGCATCAGTGCAGACAGAACCCTAGTCTCCCCTGGACTTAGCATGCTCAGATAGCCAGCCTTGCCTGTTGCACAATAGCCCTTGGAAGTACAAAGTGATGACACCATGGATGTCTTCCATCCTTAGACTCTGGTTTGAATTTGTTTCCATTCAAGGCCAATATTAGATCATGTTTCCAATGTTTAGACTTCCCATTTTTAGCAATAAAGACCAACTTTGACAATGTCGCTTTTGTTCAAACTCTTACTTGAGGTGATTCAAGACCTCGTATATCTAGACAATGAGAATTGTCCTCACTGATTAAATGTATCCAGTTGTTGTTGTTTTTAAGTGCCATCGAGTCGATCCCAACCCATAGTGACCCTGTATAGGGTTTCCAAGGAGCAGCTGGTGAGTTTGAACCATCAACTTTGCAATTCAGACGACTTTGCAGTCTGACGCATTAGCCCATAGTGCCTCACCAGAACTCCATACAATTATTAGTTACAACCTATTTATATATTATTTTTGGTTCCTTAGAATTTTTGAAATAAATAATTTTTCTCAGGATATGTCTGAATCTAAGTATAGATAAAATTACCTCCATAGTAAAAGTCTTAAAACTTTGATGAAATGGGTTACTGGCTCTTTTGTCCAAAGCATTTTGTAGTATTGATACACTGGTAACTTACTGAAACATTTTTGAATATGAAGTACTTCCAAATAAACTGATTTTTGGCACCTTAACAACTACTGAAGCAATCAAATTATAATACTGTGATGGATGTTGTAAATTTACTTTTTTGAACAGGTGATTTAAAATATGTGGTAAAAACTCTTGCTTATCAGGAAGAATTAGTAGAGCAGATAAAAGCTGAAGTACAGAAATTAAAGTACAACAAAATTTAGAGAAGTGCATTTAGCATTTCTCTCAGATTTTAGTTTAATTTTTTCATTTTACTAAGGAAAAAGAATAGAGGTGTGACTTTAAAACAGTACGCTATTCCTAAATGACTACAATTCCATCGCATGTCATATCATTGCTGAGAAAATAGTAATCTTGAAGATGGGTGCTGGGCTTTCTACCATATTTAGCATTCTACACCATATCCTATACAGTAAACATTCAGAAAATCTTGTTCAAATTCAATTGAATTCATTATGAAAGCCATTTAGTTGGTTCCAACTCATAGTAACCCTGTATAGGGTCTGAGGAGTGACTGGTGGGTTTGAATTGCCATCCTTGTGGTTAGCAATCCAGTGCTTATCCTTCAGTGCCACACCAGGGCTACAGCGCTTAGAATTTGTTGTTGTTAAGTGCTGTCAAGTTGGTTCTGACTCACAGAAACTGTACAAAGGATTTCCAAAGAAAAGCTGGTGGGTTTTAACTGACAACCTCATGGTTACCTCCAGTGTTTATCCTACAGCGACACACCAGGACTCCACACTTAGAATAGTGTCTGGTAAAATTGAAGCCTTGAATAAGTTTTCATTGTATTCTTGCTTCTCCTTCTCTGCCTTTAATTGCTATTGTTGTCCATATTTCTCCTTGTGTTTGACTGATTATCAAAATCTTAAAAGAGTACTTTAGACATACTTAGTTCAAATTGTTCTGTATTTGAAAGTGAAAACAAGCTTGAAAATGCATGCACAAACTATACATCCAAACACAAGTCCTATACATACATCGTACATAGATTTGAAAGGTTTTGATTTAAAATAAATATTACTGGTAATTCAGTGGAGTGATATTGCATTTCCATATTTTTTTTCCCTTGGTGGGTTTTCTAATTCCTTTTGCTCTCACAGGAAGCCCACTAAAATAGTAGCAATCACAGCATAGTACATACAGAAGATAACACAGTCTATTCCACAAATTTAACAGTGCAGCTCCACGAACAGCTTTCTGCCTTCTTAAATGGTCCTTAAATCAGAACTAAGTGTTGGTATTTAGTGGGCTGGGGTTGTGATACAGAAAGTTCTGGTCCATGTCCCTACCACTACTTTCTAATCAACAGACATGATACTGTTGCTTGACATTAGAGGAAGTCCCTTTGTTTTTCCTGTCACTGAAACTCTACCAAGTCACTAGCTGCTATTTCCCTTTTGACAAGCTACTGTAAACTCAATGAGGTACCTGGAAAATTCATAGTGATTTTGGGGGTGATAATTTGTTTTCAGTTATCTGTCAATCCTATAATCAGATTCTCACACAATACTTTACCAAACTATGATCTAGAGAAGTAATTTATCTTTATAAAGATGAGCAAAAGCAGCCAAGAGAAAGAAATTCGACAGTGATAGAATTTTCTTATTTGTTTGAAATAAAGTTTAAGCTTTTCTGCTATTGGTTTTAAACCAATAGCTTCCTTACAGCAGCTTAATAAGTGTTGTAAATCATGAGTTTAGGACACATTAGCTTGAAGTTGTCTCCAGGTTCCTGGAGTTACTGGAATTCTTTGTTCTTGATCTTTCCTTTCATATTATTGAGTACATTCATCTTTTCACTGATCATGGCATAACCTAGACCAATAAGATTGGCCAATGGAAATGACCAGAAAGCACTAGGTTTTCTGTGGTTATGAGTATCTCATCAGTTGATTTAGAGCTTTTTTAAAAAAAATATGCTTGGTGACATTCTCACAGAAAGAACCAGTTTTCTAATGGTTTCTGAATTTCTATTCATTAATAATATTAGCCAGTAATTTTATTTTCTCATATTACATTTGTCTGTTTTCATGGTGGTTGGTGGTGGATATGTGCCTTGGAGTCTGTTCTGACACATAGCCACTCTGTACAGAGGTGGGGAACATCCGTATATGGTCTGCAAAATCATTTGGTCTGAGCCTGCCAAGGCAACTGCAATTCCAACCATCACATTTGAGATGAATTAATTAAGTATTTAACCAGATACAGCAAGTTTATTCTTAAGTTGGTAATTTTGTATGGTGTGAATGATGTTATAAATTCGGGCAGAAAAAAGGTTTCCCACCCATGCAAGTATATAGGGCTTCTGAGACTATAAATCTTTACAGGAGCAGAAAGCTACGTCTTTTTCCTGTGGAATGGCTACTAGATTAAACTGCCAATTGGGTAGTTAACAGTCCAACTTGTAACCCAGTATGCTACCAGAGCTCCTTATTTGGTAATATTATGGAAAATATATTTAATTTATAAATAATCAAAATATTCTTTAATGCTCTTGGTTTGATTATATGCTTGTGCAGTGACCGTCATCATCTAGCGCTGGTAAAACTCACCTCTGTAAGTATCTTGGAAGAACATTTTTAATTACTATTCAATTTTGTTAGTGATTATATAATTACTTAAACGTTCTACTATTCTTTCTCAGTTTCGTCATTTGTATTTTCTAAGAATGTATGCATTTCATTTGAATAGGTTTTGTAATATTTGAGACAAGTTTATTAATGCCCCCAATTGTTCATGCTTCTCTGTCTCTTCATCATTTGATTTGGCTTACACAACAGGACAGTAGCAAATCTGATGCCAACAGAGGTTTGAAAATGAATTTGTGCATTTCTGCTACATTCTTGTGATTCTGTTACTTCCATGGATACATGTCAAGTCTAACCTGCTAGGAAGATATGACAGACATGGGAAGAAGAGTTGAATTTTCTTAGTTTAGGTTGCCATCCTAGATCAGCCAGACTCTATTTAACCCTACTGCAGATACATCATCAAGCCCAGTTAAAAGCAGATCACCTTAGCAGAACTCCCAGGTAGCCCATTAACAGGTGGGAAGATTTTTACCCCGCAAATGAAAAAATTATCTACTGTTTTCATTTCTGTTGTTGGTGATGTTAATAATATACATAGCAAGGCATGTACTGATTCAAACATTTCTACATTTAAAATGCAGTGAAATTGATGACATTCTTCAAGATATACAACCAGTCTTTCCTTCTTCTGCAGTGCTCCTCAGCCTAACCTAAACCACTTACTATCTGTTTCCTATCTAATCTTTCACGTTGCTGATGCCACTTTGATCCCCTGTGGATAATTCCTGAAAGAGCATGGCACTCAAGGCGAATATTTTCACTAGTTTATAGTACTGATTGGTTTTCAGAAGACTTCAGAGTTTATTTTTGGTTTAAGGTTTAAAGATTTTCCTTGAATAACTGACTCCTTTGCAATGAAAGAAGAACTAGATGGGACGTGACTACCATTCCTAAATATTTTGATCAAAGAGTTTATAAAAGATTAAAAGGGGTAAATTGCGGAACAGATTTTCAAATTTTCGTGGACTCTAGACTTTCTGGAGCCATTGAGTCAGGATGAACCACTGAGATAATGGACCGCAAACAATCATTTATTTCTCCTTAATCTGTTTTGTAACTGTGGTAATCAGATTTTTTTATCATGAATTTTGTATACTTTCTTTTCTCTTTTTGATGTCAGCAGAGTTTTGAAAATACACTTTTGCTAGATATATCTCAAAGAATTTGTTTTATTAGTCTTTTCATTTATGTTTTCTGATGTTGGTTTTCTATTAAATTACTCTTATTAGCCATATTGCTCTGGTAGCGTAGTGGTTACGAATCGGGCTGCGAACCTTAAGGTCAGCGGTTCGAAACTACCAGCCGCTCCGCAGGAGAAAGATGAGGCTTTCTACTCCCGTAAAGATTTACACCCTCAGAAACCCTGTACAGGGTCGCTATGGGTCGGAACCGACTCGACGGCACTTAACAACAACAACAATACTTTTAATATATGAATTAATTATTCTAGGTACACCTTTAGCCATACCTGACTTATTAATATATAGCATATACAAAAATAATTTTGTGAAAATTTCATTAGGTTTAAAAAAAAAAAAGCCTAATATTCTCATTTGGTTTTTGTTATATATTTTTTTAAATTTTTATTGTGAATTGAGTGATAGTTTACATAGGTGAACATCAGTTTTACACTCATCATTTCATTACAATGATTACAATCACCTCCGTGCATCATCATTCAACAGTATTTGCTTCCATTCTCTCTGGTTTTTGTTTGTTTGTTTGTTTTGGGGGGTAGGGGGAAGATATACACAAAAGTACTCAGGAATATACAATCATTTAAACAACTAAAGGGAGCATTCTGTAAGCCTGTCTCCTGGCTGCCAGCACTCCATCTTTCTCTTTCCATGAGTCTAGAGTCCTCAGCTGCTCTCTCTCCATGTCCTCATCTGGGCCTCCATCTCTTCTGTTGTTGCTTTTCTGGACAAGGTCCCCTCATTAGGTGTTTACATGCATATATTTACAATTAGGTTTCTAGACATTGTAAGTAAGTAACATTGCTTACATTGTATCAGTATTCTTTTTTTTTTTTTTAGTTTTTATTGTGAATTGAGTGAAAGTTTATAGGGCAGATCATCAGTTTTACAATCATATATTTAGTTTAATTACAATGATTATAATCCCCTTTGTGTACCATCAGTTAACAGTATTTCTCTTTATTCATTTTAGCTTTTTAATTTATTTTTTAAACACTCAGGCGTATTTAATATTTTAAACCACCAAGAGCACATTCTGCAAGTCTGCCTCCCGGCCACCAGTTCTCAGTCCCTCTCTTTCCATGAATCTAGAGTCCTCATCTGCTCCCCCTATCCATGTCCCAATCTCTGCCTCTATCTCTGGTGTTGCTGTTTCTCTGGAGAACGTCCCACATTCCGCTTGTGCTCTTCTCCCTTGATGGTCCTAGGGTCCTGTTTCTGGACTGTAAGATTAACTACTCCCCTGTTTTTGTCACAAAACTTCTATCTTTACAATTGTGACAGTCACAATTAGTCATGATAACAATTACTATTGAGTCATAAGAATCTTATCTCCATCTCTTTTGGAGATAATGAAATGAAAACTATTCAGTGGGGACTCTATTTTCCCTCATACACTCTTAAACTAAACTCCCTCTTGAAACCTTGTAAGCCAGTCACTTCGACCCTTTATCATCCCCTCATTTTAGGTAGCCAGTGTCTAAGTTGCCCATCCCTATCTACCTTGTATACAGAGAAGTTAGCATTGATACTTGATCTGAAGACAACTTCCCTTTCTGTTGGTATTTTGACCTACTACCTCCAGGAGTATAGGTTAAGTTCATCTAATTGTAGCAATTTACCCTCATTTCTTTTATCAAAGATTGTTTATTTGTTTATTTGTTTTGTTTTTTTATCTTCCACTAGTCAAGTTCTGATTATCAAGCCATCAAGGCTAGGTCAAGTGGGTATTATCTGCAAGTTTGGGTGTTTTTGTGTGTCTCCCCTCACTGCATATCTGCTGGATGCTTCAGTCTCAGCTGTAGCCCTCAGTGGCTACATCTTTGTCCATGGGCTTAGGTGTCCACAGGTCTCACCACACTTTGGACCAACCAGCCCTTCCTCTTCTCTTTCTCATCTCTAGGTCAATGGGAGTCTATGGAACGTGTTTGAACTCAGCCCATTTCTTCATTGCTGCCTTTCCTCCTCTTCCACTCACCACTAGATCAATGTGATCACCAGCCAGCTTATTTGGCTGCTCATGTGTTCCCTTTGAGTTTCAGTCTTAGAAGGGGGATTTGTCCTGAAGGGATTTGATTGCTTGCATTGATGGCTTCCTGGCAAGCAACTTGCTTATTCTTGTAGTAGCCAATCATACTACCATTTTTGCTTGGGTTTTTCCTGATGATCTTTCTTTGAAGTTGTATCTTCTATCACTGTAGCTGTTCCAGGCTGCTCTGCTTGTTCTTTCTAGTAGGAATGTCCCACCTCAGAAGGTTCTGGATGGGACGTGTCAATATTCTTATTATTTCTTTTCAAGTTGTTTCATTCCCTTCTTTTTATCTATGCTTTATAATAGCTATTGGCTCATTGGTCTTACACTCACATTGATCTTTAAAAAATTGTTTTAAACACAATACCCAATGATGACAGTCTTTACTACTTGGGCTAACTAGTTTCTTTACTTGAAGGTGACTTATTTAAAGTTAGAAGAACAACTGAAAGCCATCGTTTTGAGGACTCCATCAGTATCCTTAGGTTTTACTGAGGACATTTACATTTCAAGAATCCCAGAAATATGTAGGATTCTCCACTTCAGGTACTCCATGTAATAAATGTACAGGGTCTATTTTTTTCCGTTTTTCTGAGTCTTTGCTAGTCCCTCAAAATTATGTATAAGCTTCTTAATCTTCGTCAAAGAGAAACATGTTGTTATTGAGTGCCATTGAGTTAGTTTGACTCATAGTGATCTTAAGTAAAGTTTAAGGAGCAGCTGGTGGGTTTGAACCACTGACATTGTAGTTCAAATACACCTTGTGTTCCTGTGCACTCTCTTGCAGTGTCACACCAGGACACCATGTATAAGAATACTAGCTTGAAAATAAATTTATAAATACTTATGTAGATAACTTGATGTAATCACAAAACTAAGCAACATTTCAAATATATTGGGAATGATATTTTAATTTAGAATATAATTTTTAGGAAGAAGTTTATATGATAATAAAAAGTGCTGTATTTCAAGTGATCAATGTGTAATTGAAAATTATGTAGTAGGAAAACTGTTACATGATAAAAATTTTTATATGTATAGTCTTCTTTAATATAGACATGAAAGTTGTGAACAATTTGTTTCATGAGTGAAAAGAACACAAATTTTAACTGTCACTTTATATACCATGCAATATAAATTAGTGCATGTACTTGCATTTATTAAATAAGTACTAAAATTAAATATTGACTTTTAGCTACATACCTACTGGTTCATATTTCCAGTTCAGGCAAAACTCTCTTTTATTGGCGTTTTCACTGAAGTTGTTATATTGTTGTTGTTGTTGTTGTTATGTGCTGTGGAGTCAGTTCCAACTCATAGCGACCCTGTACAGGATTTCCGAGATTGTAAATCTTTACCGGAGCAGAAAGCCTCATCTTTCTCCCACGGAACAACTGGTAGTTTGAACTGCTGACCGATTTGTAACAACTACGCTACCAGAGGAAAGATAAATATACAAAAACTTCCTTTTGTTATTTTTATATAACATAAAGTTAATTGATTTATTATGAATATACTATTTTTCCACATCCTATATATCCTCAGAAACCCTGTGCAGGGTCACGATGAGTCAGAACCGACTCCACGGTACTTAACAACAACAATATATGTTCAAGTGGGGTCCTGCTGTTTCATTATAGGTTAAGTTCTGGAGAATCAACAAGTTTGGTGGTTCAAACCTACCAGCTGCTCCTTTGAAACCTTATACAGGGTCGCTATGAGTCAGAATCGCCTCAGTGGCATTAACAACAACAAAATATATTCAAGTTGGCAAAACTTTCCTTTATGTTTTCATTGACAGTGCCTTATGTTTTTATATGTGTGTCTTATATATACATAAGTAATTTTTCAGATTACTCAATGAATTGCATATAATGAAATATGAATCATCTCCTAATCGCTGCACTTTTTTGGGAAAATGTTCCTTCGTGTTTCATGCAATTTGGGATTTTAGCATGAAGCCTTAGAATGTTAGAAGGACTCTTCTCTCAGCATTATTTCTTCAAAATAAAGCTTTTATTGCCTCACCTGGCTACTCAGGGTACAGAACCATTGTAGATGAGGATTTATATTAGGACCTCAGGATTTCTGTCCAGCAGAGATTTAGGAAATGTCCCAGATGCAGTTGCTAAGCATAAAAAGTGAATGGTCCAGGTCTTAGGTACTTTAGCAGAATAGAAAATTGGGCTGGACTAATAATTTTATTTGGATTCATCTTGGTTTTCCCACCACAAATAGGGCTCCTTTGTCTTGGCAGCTCTTTGGGTGATATAAATGGTTTGCACTTGACTGCTAACAGTGGACTTAAGCATAATGATTGTTAATATGGTGCAGGACTGGGCAGTGTTTCATTCTGTTGCACACCGGGGTCACTATAAGTTAGAATCAGCTCAAGGGTACCTAACAACAACAATAACTAACCAAAAATGTGACTGTTTGAACTACAAATCACCAACAAGCTTGCTGCCAAGAAAATGCCCTAATGTACTGTTCTATTCGGAAACATGGAGTCCTAGTGTGGCACTGTAGGATAAGCACTGTACTGATAAACGCAAGGTTGATGTTTCAAGACCACCAGCTTGCTCCTTGGAAATCCTATACAGGGTCACTCTGAGTTAGAACTGACTCGAAAGCAGTTAAAAACAACTATGAAATACCTAAGATAATAATGAATTGGAATTGACTCAATGGCAATATGTTTGGGTTTGTTTGCTTTTGACCTTGTTAGGTCAACAGAATGCAAATTTCTGACATTAGCAAATGTCCCCTTATTTATGTGCAATCCTTTTCCACTTTTGGTCCAAGCAGATATTAATCTTACTGTGATTCAGTCTATGAATTTTTATTTAAAACATTTTTTTTTAATCATTGTTATATCCTTCTCCCTCTTACCCTCTTATCTGGTGAGTTTTTCTTTAAATAGAAAGGAAAACTCTATCGGTACAAGAGAAAATCTCCTCATATATAGCTTTCCCACCACTTAGCTGTCAGTTTGTAGTAGTGTGGTGGCTTGTGTGTTGCTGTAATTCTAGAAACTATGCCACAGGGAGTTTAAACACTAGCAGGGTCATCCACAGTACCTAGATTTCAACTGAGCTTCCAGAAGAAGACAGACTAGGAAGAAGAAGAGACAGACTATTTCCTGAATATTTGGTTACTGAGAACCTTATGAATAGCAGAGGCACACTGTCAGCACCAGAATTATGAATATTGAAACATGATGAAGAGGACCAGAATATTGTGAGATACAGTGCTGGAAAATGAGCCCCTCAGCTTGGAAGGCACTTAAAATGCAACTGGGGAAAAGCTGCCTCCTTGAAGTAGAGTTGACCATGATGACGCAAATGGAGTAAAGCAAATGTGCTGATAGGGCACAACTCAAAATGAAGAGAAACAGCTGTATACATCCATTAATAATCAGAATATGGAACGTACAGAGTATGAATGTAGGAAAATTGGAAGTTGTCAAAAATGAAATGGAATGCATAAACATCAATATCCTAGACATTACTGAGCTAAAATGGACTGACATTTGCCATTTTGAAACTGACAGTCACATTGTTTACTATGGCAGGAGTGACAAATTGAAAAGTAATGGCATCATATTAATCATCAAAAATAATATATCTGATGAAAACCTATGACACATGGAAGCCATTAGTTCAGGGATCTAGTTGACCATGTGAATATAAGTCTCTAGGACCCTGAGACTATATCTAGATGGTCCCCTCCTTCCTCTATCACAGGATCTGAAATGGATCCCTTTAGAAGTTCCTAGAAAGCGTGGGAGCGAAATGTAGAATAAAACTCAAAATCATGAAAAGGCCAGGCTTCCCGGTCAGATAGAGACAGGTAGAACCATGAGACTGTCGCCCTTAGTCACCCTTCAGGTTTGGGACTGAAATTCACCCCCATGGTTTAATTCTCAGTCAAGCAGTAGACAGGTCTATAAGGTATGACAATCACACACCTTAGAATAATCAACCATTTGAGATCAAAAGGTAGTACTTACCCAAGGGCCAAATTCAGAACAGTTAGGAAAAAAGGAGAAATGGGAACATGAAGCACAGGGAGGAAGTGGGATACATGACATTACATTGAAGGATTACAATCAATAAGATGAAGCAAAATGTG
The DNA here is from genome assembly GCF_000296735.1 of Chrysochloris asiatica. Taxonomy (NCBI): domain Eukaryota; kingdom Metazoa; phylum Chordata; class Mammalia; order Afrosoricida; family Chrysochloridae; genus Chrysochloris; species Chrysochloris asiatica. The sequence goes on from NW_006408682.1 coordinate 1,654,456, forward strand.
TATGAATTGCTGAATACAATGCTATTTATCTGTTCTGTAAACCTTCATCCAATTCGCAATAAAAAGTAAAAAAAAAAAAAATAAATCAAGATCTTGTACAGCACTATCTGTTTTAGGATAATACACATACGCCTACAAGGAATACCAGTTAATACCACTACTATTCCAATTTATTTCTCAACCACCTAAACCAGTGATGATGAAATTGAAGAATTCTACCAACTTCTTCAGTCTGATCAAACATGCAATCAAGATGTGTTGATAATTACTGTTGATTAGATAGCCAAGTTTGGAAACAAAGAGGAAGGATCAGTAATAGGAAAATATGGCCTTGGTGAGAAAAAAGATGCTGGAAATTGAATGATATAATTTTGCAAGACCAATGACTTATTCATAACAAATATCTTTCAAAACAACATAAAAAATGACTATACACATGGACATCACCAGATGGAATATAGAGAAATCAAATTGACTGTATCTTTGGAAAGAGATGGTGTAAAAGCTCCATATCATTAGCAAAAGCAAGGTCAGGGTCAGTCTGTGGGACAGACTATCAATTGTTCATAAGCAAATTCATGCTGAGCTGAAGAAAAAAATATAAAGAACATGAAAACCAAAATATGACCTTGAACATATCTCACATGATTTTAGAGATCATCTGAAGAACAGATTTCATGCATTAGACACTAAAGAGGAAAGCAAAAGTTCATCAAAAAGACAAGCAAGAAGGAAAAGACCATAAATGATATCAGAAGAGACTCTGAAACTTCTTCTCCAGTGTAGAGATGCTATAGCAAATAGAAGAAATAAGGAGGTGAAAGAGCTGAACAGAAAGTTTCAAAGGTCAGCTTTAGAAGGCAAGATCAAATATTACAACAAAATGCTCAGACCTGGAGTTAGAGAACCAAAAGGGAAGAACATGCTCAGCATTTCTCAAGCTGAGGGAACTTAAGAAAAAAAAATCAAGCCTTGACTTTTGTTATTGAAGGATTCTCTGGGAAAATATTGATTGATGCAGAAAGCATCAAAAGTAGTTGGAAGGAATGCACAGTCACTGTAGCAAAAAGAAATAGTTGATATTCAACCATTTCAAGAGGCAGACTATTATCAAGAGCCAATGATACTGAAGAAAGAAGTCCAAGGTGCATTGAAGACATTGGCAAAGAACAAAGCACCAGAGATTGATGACATACAAATTGAAAAACTTCAACAAACTGATGCAACACTTTTCTATGCCAAGAAGTTTAAACAAGACAGCTACCTGACTAACTGACTGGAAGAGATCCATATTTGCATCCATTTCAAAGAGAGGTGACCCAATGGAATGTGGAAATCATTAGACAGTATTATTAATATCACATGCCAGTAATTTTTTCGCTAAAGATAATACAGGAACAGCGACAACCATATATTGACAAGGAACTTCCAGAGGTTCAAGCTGGATTGAGAAGAGGACGTGGAATGAAGGATATCCTTGCTGACATCAGAGGGATCTTGGCTTAATGCAGAGAATACCAGAAATATGTTTGCCTGTGTTTTATTGACTACAAAAGGCTTTCAGTTGTGTGGATCATGACAAGCTATGAGCAACAGTGTGAGGACCGAGTATTCCTGAACACTTAATTGTGTACATAGACCAAGAAGTAGTTGTTCAAACCTAACAAGGAAAGACCAAATAGTTTAAAATTAGGAAAGATGTGTACCATGGTTATATTCTTATGCCATATATAGTCAGTCTTTCTGTTGAGAAACTGGATTATATGAAAATGTGGCATCAGTATTGGAGGAAGACTCATGAACAACTTGCAGGTGATACAACCTTGCTTGATGAATGCAAAGTACACCTAAAATACATACCAATGAAACTCAAAGACAACAGTGTTTGGTATGGGTTACATCTCCATGTAAAGAAAACAAAATCCTCACCACTGGACCGATAAACAACATCCATATAAATGGAGAAAAGGTTGAAGTTGTCAGAGACTTCATTTTGCTCAGATCAATCAACACTCATGGAAGCAGGAGTTAAGAAATCCAACGATGTATTGCTTTAGGCAAATCTGCTGCATAAGACTGCTGCTCTTTAAAGTTTTCAAGACCAAAGCTGTCAGTTTGAAGATTAAGGTGTGCCTTACCCAAACCATGGTATTTTCAATAACCTTATGTGCATGTGAAAGTTGGACAGTGATTAATGGAGACCTTAGAAGAATTGCTGTATTTGAGTTATGGTGTTGGAGGAGAATATTAAAAATAACATGCACTGCCAAAAGAACAAAAAATCTATGTTGGAAGAAGTGCAGCCAGAATCCTCCTTGGAAGCCAAGATGGTTAGATTTCATCTCTCATACTTGGAATATATTGTCAGGAGGGACCAGTCCCTATAGAAGGATATCATGTTTGGTAAAGTGGAGGGTCGGAGAAAAGAGGAAGTTCCCCAACTAGATGTATTAGGACAGTGGCAGCAGCAAGGGGCTCAGGCGTCATAACAATTGTGAAATTGGCACAGGACCAGGCAGCGTTTTATTCTGTTGTGCACAGGGTCACTATGGATCAGTACCAACTCAGTGGCACCTAACAACAACAATATAGCTTTCATGAAACATAAATGTATCTTATTTTAAAACATCATATTTTTTTTATTTTTTATTTTCTTTGTAACATTTGGTAATGTAGAAGGCATTTTCCCCTTCATTCATATCAAATACATTTATAAGCTGTGAGTGACTTAATTTGTGTCTTATTTTATCCTGTAGAGAAGAGAGAGAGACAAAAAAAATGCTTGGAATTATTTTGTAAGCAGTTCAATTCAAAAGAAATTTAATGAAGATGTATCATATATAACACATGACACCAGGTTCACAGTATAAACATGGAGATCAAATAAGGTCTCTGAGAGGAAGTGACATTTTTATTAATACCCACTTTGAAAATAGTGGTCTGATGTGCTCCCAGGCCATATCTAACAGGGAAACAGGTCATTTAACACCTATTATTAACTCCAGGAGAAGTGATGCAGTTTTTCATGTCAGGCAAAATTTTTTATTCTAATTATTTGACTGAGCTACTTTAAAGTCATAGAAACTATAACTGTTTTAAGAAAATGTTCAAAATATTTTTAAATTCTGATTACTTGTTATTGTAAGTGATGAAAACATATTCCCTTATTCATGGTTTTACATTGTTTGTGGGCAATATTACTTACTCCAAAATTTAGGTAATGGGCTCAAATTTAGCAACAATTGTGAGGATAACAAATAACCGGGCAGTGCTTTGCTCTGATGTACAGAGGTCACTCTGAGTGAAAATCAATTTGAAAGCTCCTAATAACACCACCATAGCGTAGTGGTTACGAAACGGGCTGCGAACCTTAAGGTCAGCGGTTCGAAACTACCAGTCGCTCCGTGGGAGAAAGATGAGGCTTTCTACTCCCGTAAAGATTTACACCCTTGGAAACCCTGTACAGGGTCGCTATGGGTCGGACCCGACTCAATGGCACTTAACAACAACAAAGGAGCTCTGGTAGCATAGTGATTACACACCGGGTTGCGAACCACAAGGTCAGCAGTTCGAAACTACCAGCTGTTCTGCAAGAGAAAGATGAGGTTTTCTGCTCCTGTAAAGATTTACAGCCACGGAAACCCTGTACAGGGTCGCTATGAGTCAGAACTGACTCCACGGCACTTAACAACAACAACAATACCACCACCATGGAGTCCTGGTGTGGCACTGTGGGCTAATGTGTCAGACTGTAAAGTCATATGAACGGCAAGGTCAGTGGTTCAAGCTCACCAGCTGCTCCTTGGAAACCCTATACAGGTTTAGCTATGGGTCGGAACCAACTTGATGGCACTTAACAACAACAACAAAAAATAACACCAACATTCTCAATTAGAGTATGACCCTAGTCACATTAAATAATAGTGTTTTTCTTCTTTCTTGAACAAATTATCACTGTGTTCAAATTTCTTTAATAATTTCATAATACTGAAAATTAAGAAGAAAGAAGAAAAAGCACATGATCTTTCTTATTTCATCTAATAAAAGAAGCAATCATGGCCCGTCTATGGGAAAGGTAGCCATGTGCTGAAAAGAAATACGAAAAACTACTGTAAAATTTTCTACAAGAGCACTTCACAATAATTGGGCATTGGTCATATTTTAAAATAGAACCAGGGTAAGTAAATGTGCAGGGGAAAATGTTTCCATGTTATTCCTTTTTGCTTGTTTGGTGGCCTAATGTCTTGTGAAGGTTGTATGTATCTTAATCATAGTTGTTGTTGTTGTTAAGTGCCGTTGAGTCAATTCCTACCCATAGTGACTATGTAATAACAGCACATCCTACTAAAAGCAGGACTACTATAATGTAACTGATGAAATATAGGATCTCAGAAAATTTTCAAAGATGGTGTTCAAATTTGGATGGATGATAAGAATAATATGACCTTTAATACAATTGAAATGTATTGGTTGTATTGTTCATTCATTTACTTATTTATTCAACCATTAATGCAGCAAGCAAGTTTTTCTCTCTTATTCTGTGCCAGGATTTTGCTAGTAGTAGAGTGTTAGAATGAATATAGTACTATACTTTCTGAAGTAGATAAAATATTCCAAACCCAGGCATTCCTTATCCTGGATGATGCCAAATGTCAAATGAAAAAGTTACCACAGTTTCTATTATCCATAAAAAACAACACATTGTTATTCCACAACTGGTCTATCTTAATCAACATTGAAACCTTAAAGTTGTCAGGGAAAATTAATTTCAGTGAGATCTAAAATGAGCATAGACCAAAAAGCATGCTTGACTAAAAAGAGCCCTTGTGTTTTCCCACTCCACTGTTAGAGAATGCCTCGTGATTGTTGGAAAATGCATGAACTTATATTAGACAAATGTGTTTTGCCATCAAGAAGCTACCGACATTTCCAATAATACCTAATTTGGGACAGTCGTTAGATTACGGGAAGACAGAAAAAGATGAATTTGAGGACAGAAGGGTTGTTCTGTTTTGCTCAATTGAAAGTAAGCAAAAAAGCTGTACTTTCTTCTAAAATGTTTTTTATTGAGGGACTATTTAGAAATTATATGGCCATTTTGAAAGGATGAATTAGACCACATTCATAACAGCCAATGCCAGGGTTTCATGATGGGCAGATAAAGGACAGAGAGTTTGGTCAATCTATAGATTTCATTTACTGGCTATGATACATAACTTGGGAGAATTTTACTGAAAACATTTAAAGTGTTTAGGCACTTAAAGATAATAACTTATTACTTAAAGAGTAGTGGATCTACTTCCTTTTTTTCATTGTACTTGAAATGTCTTTGTTGGGTTAATTGTAAGTGAACTCCAAAATTGTACATGTTGTTGTTGTTATGCTGTCAAATCTGTTCCAACACATAGCAACCCTGTATATGGTTTCCAAGGAGCAGCTGGTAAGCTTGAACCACCGACCTTGCAGTTCAAATGACTTTGCAGTCTGACACATTAGCCCACAGCACCACACCAGGACTGTGTGGATAGCATGTATTATTTATTTAAAGCTACATTTGCCATTGTGAGAAAAATTCAAATCTATTTATTGGCTACAGATTAAAGAGTACTGGAAATTAAAATCTGCGTTTTTTGGACTCCAAAACATTTATAGGCATAGTGTGAACCTAACTTTTGAGCAGACTCAAGTGAAGAATATGTCAATAGATAAATGTAAGATTCAGGGAAGATGGTGGATAAACTAACAGAATCAATGATGCAGAATCAAATATGCGTGTATACAAAACAAACAACAAGAAAATCAGGTAATAAGGATTTCTTCTTAGCTCCACAGTATAAATCACCAACAGTCAACATTAGTGCTGGAAAAAGCAGAACATGGAAATCATGATTCTGATGGCCCTAAGAACAGTAGAAATGTAGTAGATATTTTCTAAAAAATACAGCAGTGGAAGAGGGTTCAGCAGTATCCAAAATTCAAGTTATTCTAAAAGAAAAGGATAATGCTACAGTATGAAGCTTGTTGTTGTTGTTAAGTGCCGTCGAGTCGGTTTTGACCCATAGCGACCCTGAATAGGGTTTCTGAGGCTGTAAATCTTTACGGGAGCAGATCGCCTCATCTTTCTCCCGCGGAGCAGCTGGTAGTTTCGAACTGCTGACCTTCCGGTTCACACCCCGATTTGTAACCACTACGCTACCAGAGTTCCTTACAGTATGAAGTTTAGAAACTTTAAAAATAAAAAAAACAAATTCTCCTTTCAGTGCTGCTTCACTCATGAGAAGTGGCAGAGATTTTAACACAAATTTAATAGCCTAGAAACCATATCGTCAAAGGAAAGACACTTTTTAGATAAAATGTGATGGTGGGAGTCAAGTCTCAGAGTTTTATCTTATAGTTTAACACATTTAAGCACTAAATGAATAAATAAATCACAGAGGGAACTCTAGAACATAAAGACTGAAATGATCGCTTGACCCATGCATCCCCTTTGTTCAAGCAAATAAACACTTAGTCTGTTTAAAAAACAGCCCATAAACGAGTTACAATTAGGTCACATATAAACTATTATATGTAAAATGTGTGTTTAAAGAGCACAAGATAAAGCTGTAACCTAATCATTTAAAATATTAAAAGTTGTTTTAAACCACAAAGTATGATTGGAAAGACTTACAAATAATGTGTTTGAAGAGAAGGCATAAATAAATAAATAGGATTAAGGAAGGTCTTAAAACTGCAAAAAAAACTTCAGATATGAAGAGTAAAGTAGAAGAAACCAAGAGCAAGAAATACAATAAACTATGCATTAAGAGATATAAAAGACAGAAATAATATTTTTGATCTATATAAAGGGATTGATAAATGTTAGATATATGATAGACTAAACGATCCAACATATGTATACTAGGACTCTCTGAGAAAGAACACTGATGCAATTAACTAGTACAAATGCTAAAAATGTTATATTAAAAACTCTTTCTAAATAAAAGAGATTTTTTAAATGCACCTGGATAGGACACACTACATACCTGGAAAAATTGATCTATTAGAGTCAACATTATAAAATGTCTTATAAAATAATTAACCTTATGGAACATGCAAAAGGAAATCCTTTGATATATAGCAAAAAAGAGCAAGTCACTGAAAAGTGAAAGAAAATCATATTGCTATCATTCTTGTTAAGAAAACAACAACAAAAAATAAAAATGCAGAGATAAAAAGGTAACATGTTTTAGAAACTCAAGGAAAGAAATTGTGTGCCTTGAATTTTGTATTCACCCTAAATACTCAATCATAACAGTTATGAACTCTAAACATTCGTGAATAATTTTCTCCTGGGTACTAACTGAGGAAGCTATAAATGGATAAGCTCTAGACAAATGAAACCATTAGAGTCATCGCATCAAACTATTGGATTTGGTTTGAAATTCTTAGTACATAAGAGAAGATTTTTTCGTGTTAAGCAGATAAGATCTTCAGAGATGAAATGCAATGGAATAATGCATACAAAGTAGTAAAGCAATAAAGCATTTGGTACTTAATCAGTTTGAAGACAAGAGATTTATGGGACTGCAGCAGCTGAAACTAGAAGAAGCCATGTAGTTTAAGATATCAACCCAAACTCTTCAATCTGTTTGAGTGAAAGACTAAACCATGGCCATCTTTGCTTGTCATCATTAAGTTCTTCCAGAATGATTTTTCCCAGAACATCTCTGCCTCTCTCCACTTATGGTAATAATTTTTACACCTATGAGTGTCAAGGTTAGACTTCTCTGTCCCACAGTTGTCTCAAACACAACATATTTAGACTTAACTTATCCCCCTTTGTCCAGTATGAATTTTCTTACCAACACTGATTAACCCAATTTTTTTTCTAATTTTCAAAGTGGCAGCAGAAATCTTCTTCATTTCTACACCTCCCAGAAACTTATCAACAGCGTATCAAATGTTAACCATTAGCATTCCTGAACTGTGTTTCTTCCTTTATAATTTTCTTCATTAAAACACAAAATTAAAACTGACACAATGGATATTGTTATAGTGTCCTTCTGGTTTGGCATATTTCTAGTTTCTCTATTGTTGAGATGTCACCAAAATGATCCTTCTAAAATCAGATGTGATCATGCCTTTCCTCTGCATAGCATTATTTAAGAAGTCATCCATGTTGACCTCTATGGTATAAGACTAATCATTTACTTTGTTGTTGTTGTTGTTGTTAAGTGCCGTCGAGTCGGTTCCGACCCATAGCGACCCTCTACAGGGTTTCCGAGGGTGTAAATCCTTACGGGAGTAGAAAGCCTCATCTTTCTCTCGCGGAGCGGCTGGTAGTTTTGAACCGCTGACCTTAAGGTTCACAGCCCAATTGGTAACCACTACGCTACCAGAGCTCCTTAATCATAAAATAGGAAATGATCCTTCTTACGTGTTCAACCTTATCTGTCACCACATAATCTCATGTTCTTGATTGCTCAATCATTTTGAATTATATAATGGTCTATTCGGTGTGTACATAATTCTTCACACATTCAACATTGCACTACTGTTCTCTTTATTTGAATGCACCTCTTTTATTCCACATACAGAATTATTGCATATCCTTCAACACCTAGGCAATTATTTGCTATTCCGAATCAATGGAGGAGTTGATTGTTCCACATTTGAGGTCGTCTCTATACTTAAAATATATTCCTAATATTATTCTGTTTTATATCAGACTGAAGTATACTCCCTTCCTTAATATTTCTCCACTACTATCCCAATGTAGAGTGCTGGTGTGGCACTGCAAGATAATGCCATGGACCACAAGGTCAGTTTGAACCACAAGGTCGGCTGTTCAAACTTACCACACGCTCCTCAGAAATCCTATACAGGGTCACTATGAGTTGGAAGAGACATGATGGCACTTGACAACAACACATCAAGTGTGTCACTATAGGCTAAGCCCTGGATTGCTAACAGTAAGTTCTGCAATTCAAACCCACCAGTCACTCCTCAAAACTCTATGCAGGGCTGCTATGAGAAGGAACTGACTTAATAAAACTTAACAATAATCAAATAGAGCTGTCAGTGCAACAATAATATTTTATGATGTTTAAAGTATGATCCTACTTACATTTTACTATATATGATATCATTCATTTAAAATTTAAAGCAATGAAAAATAATAAAATTGGGCAAATCTGGGCAATTTTAATATTGGTGTTGGTTACTCTAAACTTGTGGGAATACTTGAAATATCTGGAAAACTTCATTTAAAAAACTGAGAACAAAAACATATTAAAGCAATTGTGTAATACAAATGTTTTTGTTTAAAATTACAATAATGTATTGGATGTTTTTAGTTCCTGTGATATAATTTGTTTCAAAGTATTAAAGTCAATTTATAACTATCATAAAAGAAGATCCTTGGCTTAAAAAAATACATACAGATATATGGAGTCCTGGTTTCATACTGTGAGCTAATGTGCTGGACTGCAAAGTTGATTTGAACCTCGAGGTTGGTGGTTCAAGCTCACCAGTCGCTCTTTGGAAATCCTATATAGGGTCGCTATGGGTCAGAATCTACTCCACGACACTTAACAACAACAACAACATATATATGTGTGTGTGTATATGTATATGCATATGTATATGTATAATTCTTTCTTATAATAGTTAGAAAAGAAAACTTGTAGTTGTTGGTTTTTATTAAGTGTCATTGAGTCAGTTCTGACTCATAGCAACCCTGAATAGGGTTTCTTCATCTTTGTTTTCTTCATTTTGGTCTCAGTGATTGCTGCATAAATTTGAGTAATAATCATATAAGCTAGTTTTCTTTGTAGGACTATGGAATACACTGAACAATAATGAACAAAGACCAGAGGAATTGTGAGATGACATCAAGGGCCTCATATATGAAGAAAGCAAAAGGTCATTAAAAAGACAGGAAAAAAGAAAAGATGAAAGAGGTTACCTGAAGACACTGAAAATTGAGCGTGAACACAGAATAGTTAAAATGTATGAAAGAAATAATGATGTAAAAGACTTGAACAAAAGATTTCAAAGGGTCTTTTGAGGTGAAAGACTGAAAGGGATAAACACATTTGGCATTTCTCAAGTGGAAAGAACTGAAAATAAAATTCAACCCTTCAGTTGCAATAATGAAAGATTCTATGTGGGAAAATATTGAATAAAATAGAAAGAAACAAAAGAAAATAGAAAAAATAAAAACACAGAGCCAATGCACCAAAAAGACTTGGTTAGTATTCAACCATTTTGGATGTAGTATGTGATTACAGAAAGCAAAAAACAAAGCTCCAGAAATTGATGGAATACTGAAAAAATTGTTTCAACAAACAGATGCAACACTGGATGTACTCATTGCTTTATGCCAAGAAATTTTGAAGACAACTACCTCACCAACCAACTGGAATAGATCAATATTTGTGCCCATTTCAAAGAAAGGTAATGCAACAGGATATGAAAAGTTTTAAACAATATCATTATTGTTGTTGTATAAGTGAAATTTTGCTGAAGCTAGTTAAAAAATGGTTGTAGCCGTTGTACGTCATCAGAGAACAGAAATGTAAACCGGATTCAGAAGAGGAAATAGAATGAGGGATATCAGTGCTTATGGCAGATGTATCTTGACTGAAAGCAGAGAATACCAGAAAGAACATTGCCTGTGTTTTATTGACTATGCAAAGAGATTCAGCCTTGTGGATCATAACAAATTAAGGATAAAATTGAAGAGAATGGGAATTTAAGAACATGTAGTTGTGCTAATCAGACACCTTATTATATAGACCAAGAACCAATAATGTGTACTACATAAAAAGATATGACATGGTTTATAATCAGAAAAGGTTTCTGTCAGAGTTGTATCCTTTCACCATATTTATTAACTACATCTGTATGCTGCACAAACTATCAGGAAGGTGGATTATATGAAGATGAACTCAACATTAGAATTAGAGGAAGATTTGTGAACAATCCATGATGTGCAGATGACACATTCTTGCTTCCTGAATGTGAAAAGGACTTAACAATACATATAGATGAAGTTCAATGACTATAGCCTTTACTAAGAAATATATTTCAATAGAAAGAAAACAAAAATCCTCATTAATGGAACAGTAAGCAACATAATGATTAACGGGAAAAAGACTGAAGTTGTCAAGGTTTTATTTTACTTCTATCCATAATCAGTGTTCCTGGAAGCAGCAGTCAAAAAAATTAAAGAAACATATTGCACTGGGAAAATCTTCTGCAAAATGACCCATCTAAAATCTTAAAAAGCAAAGATGTTACTTCAAGGACTAACATGTGCTTGACACAGTCATGGTATTATAAATCACCTTATATGCTTGCCTTGGAGCTCTGGTAGCGTAGTGGTTACGAATCGGGCTGCGAACCTTAGGATCAGCGGTTCGAAACTACCAGCCGCTCCGCGGGAGAAAGATGAGGCTTTCTACTCCCGTAAAGATTTACACCCTCGGAAACCCTGTACAGGGTCGCTATGGGTCGGACCCGACTCGATGGCACTTAACAACAACAACAATGCATGCAAAAGCATATGAATAAGAAAGACTGAAGAATAACTGATGACTTTGAATTATGGTGTTGGGGGAAAAAAGATTTACCTTTACAACAGACTGACAGTAGAATTAAAAAGTCCATGTTAGAAGTACAACCAGAGTGCTCCTTAGAAGTGAGGCTCATCAGATTCTGTCTCATGCACTTTGGACATGTTATCAGAAGGGACCAGTCCCTAAAGATGGATACCATGCTTGGTAAAGTTGAGAGTCAATGAAAAAGAGGAGTCCCTTCAATGAGATGAATTGACATAGTGGCCGCAACAGTGGGCTTAAACAGCAACTCTGGTGAGGACGGCCTCAGATCCAGCATTGTTTTGTTTTATTATGCAGAGGTTTCTTTTACTAACTTAATGGGATGTAACAACAATGACAGCAATCAGTCAATGCATACCATTCTGCTACTTAAAAGGAAAGAAATAAAAATTGAAGTTATAAATGTATTCAACTCAATAGTCTCATTTGCATTTCAAATAAGAAAAACTAAATGTGACCTATAAATACCTCAGTTTTTAGGGATGAATTGATCTCCTTTTAAGAGTAATTTTAATGTGGTTGTGCTCTGGAGTTGACAGGTTTTGAGTTCCAAATTGGTTCTGCCATTGATTTAATGCCAGAGTCAATCAAGAAGCTTAATTTATATACTTCATTATTTATGGAAACCAAATGAAGTATTTTAGATTATCTAGCCCTACACAGGGTCGTTACGGGTCGGAACCAACTTGATGGCACTTAACAACAACAAGCATAATGGTTGACTTCAAGTTTTTGTTTCATTTGTTTTTCTTCTTTCTTAGTACTTGGTGGTGGTGGTAAGTGCCACAGAGTTGGTTCTGACATGTAGCGACCCTGCATAGCATTTCTGAAGAGGGCCTGATAGGTTTAAACTGCCAACCTTGTGATTAGGACTCTAGTACTCATCCCACAGCACCAGATGAAGACTCTTTCTTCGTACTTAGCAGATCCTAAATACCGGTTGACAGTGACAGTGCAAACTGAATTCCACTGTGAAGATGGACATTTTTGACACACACACACACACACAAAATAGGAACCAGAAAAGTGTGCTGGGCTCCAAGAACAGTAAAGGAGGGCGGTGGTGTCTAGAACACAATCCTTGTGAACTCTTACTCTTTTTTCTTCCTAGCAACTGTCTTAGCATCATAAACAAAACACAATTTCCTTCTTCTAAATAATGTGAGCAAATAATACGAGAAGCTGGGTTCTATGAAGAAAAACGTGGCATCAGGATTGGAGGAAGACTCATTAACAACCTGCGATATGCAGATGATACAACCTTGATCGCTGAAAGTGAAGAGGACTTGAAACATTTACTGATGAAGATCAAAGAGCACAGCCTTCGATATGGATTACATCTCAATGTCAAGAAAACAAAAATCCTCACCACTGGACCAATAAACAACATTCTTATCAATGAAGAAAAGATTGAAGTTGTCAAGGACTTCATTCTTCTTGGATCAATTATCAACACTCGGCGGAAGCAGCAGTCAAGAGATCAGAAGACATATTGCACTGGGAAAATCTGCTGCACAGGAACTTTTTAAAGTATTGAAGAGCAGAGATGTCAGCTTGAGGACTAAGGTACGCCTGACCCAGGCCATGGTGTTTTCAATAGCCTCATATGGATGCAAAAGCTGGACAGTGAATAAGAAGGATCATAGAAGAATTGATGCCTTTGAGTTGTGGTGTTGGAGGAGAATACTGAAAGTGCCATGGACTGCCAAAAGAACCAATAGATCTGTTTTGGAAGAAGTGCAGCCAGAGTGCTCCTTGGAGGCCAGGATGGCTAAGCTTCGTCTCTCCTACTTTGGACATATTGTCCGGAGGAAACAATCGTTGGAGAAGGATGTCATGCTGGGTAGGGTGGAGGGTCAGAGAAAAAGAGGAAGACCCCCAACGAGATGGATCAGCCAGGTGGCATCATTGATGGCGTCAAGTGTGGCAGCGGTAGTGAGGTTGGCCCAGGATCGAACATTGTTTCGTTCTGCTGTGCATGGGGTCGCTATGAGTCGGTTCCGACTCGATGGCACCTGACAACAACAACAACTCCTTTCTCCCTCCTTCTGATCCTGATATCTACTAAAAAAACCAAACCAAACAAAAAAACCGCTTGTCTCTAAGTATATGATTATTCTAGAGATCTCCTATATGTAGAGCTGTACTATATTTATCCTGTAGTGTCAATAGCCAAACTATGGAAACCTACTAAACAACCAGCAACAGATAAGTGAATAAACAAAATGGAGTACTCACTTACATAGAAATGGAAATGACTCTGCTATAAAGAGAAGGTCTGGTTTATGGTATGATATTCATGAATCTTGAACATATTATAATGAGTGAAATCTGGAATTCCCTTTCTTGGCTATACAAATTGTGTTTCTTGGAGATTGGTATAAGAAATCATTAGGTGGGCAATTTCCAGAAAGATCACAGACCTGATTGGCAGCAAATTCCTTTATTTGGGTTGTATGCTCCAGTGAACCCAACAGGAATCGTTTACTTAAGGACAAATGATGATTCTCTCTTTCTGGACAATACCAGTTTGTTAATATAGAGAACATACGAATACAGCAAGCATGATGTGTCTCGACCATACACATTACACCTAAGTCCCCATGCAGAGTGGACATTTGTAGATTTGGTTCAAACACATGCTTCAAAGTATTGAAGAGAATATGTCTAGAGAAAGAACGTCTGTCAAAGAACCCTAACTCTGCCTCTTACTATCTTAGACATGCCATTTTTTTTTTCTGAGCCTATTTTCTCATATTTAAAATTCAGATAATGAAAAAAAATCCCTAATTTATAGAGACATTGGGAAGGTATAATGAGTTAGTTCAAGTAAAGCAAGCAACACAGCATCGAATAGCGGTAATGATGAATCTGTAATAGAATTCTTGCCTCTTGCAAGATATAAGGGTGTGATTCCCAACCAATATACCTCATGTGTAGCTACTGCCCAACTATTGGTGGAGACTTCAGTGTTGCTATGATGCTGTCCAGGTTTCAGGAAAGATTCAAAATTGAGAGCTGGACTAGGAAATATGCTCCTGGAAAACAGCCATTGAAAGCCCGATAGATCTCAATGGGTGAAGTTGCTACAAATCAAAGGATGAGTCAGGACCAGACAGTATGTTGTCCCTTTGTATATGGAGTTACCATGAGTCAGGGGCCAACTCTATGGCAGCCAGGCAACAACACTAACGAAAAGACAATACTATACCAATTAGCTTATAATTGTGTGTGGTGATGAGAAAGGTGTGGGATCTTTGTAAAACTTATCCCTATAACTTCACTCCAGTCAGTTATAAAGGAGGAAAGCAAAAATAATAAATCCAATGAAGTAAATGAGTCATCAATGTCTAAGTCATCTACATTTGGTCATCTTTCTGCCATATGTGATCTGAGTCCTTTAGCAATTAACACAATACAACTATATTTGCATAAGTAACTTTATAATCTCTGCCTGTGTGCCAAGCAGAGCTGATTCATTTCACACATCATTTGCAACTTGTAACAGAGCTTCTTTAATGCAAATACCCAAACATGTGGGACAAAGAAAGAACACAGACATTTGTATTTTTCACTAATTTATAGCTCTGTATTTTCAACTTCTTAGGGACATTTGCTTATGAAAGCTATATGCCCACACATCCTGTTGTGAAAGAAATAACTATTATTGTAGTTGTTGTTGCAATTGGAAATCTCTATTGGTATTAACAGTAATTTTAGCTCCCTTTCAATATAAATTGCATTGATAGATCATTTTAAAGTAACACATTTCTCTTAAAGACAATAAACAGGAAAATCAAGTAGCAGTAATTATTTATAAGTAGACACTAGGAACACTATTTCATTTCATTTTGATTTTATGAAAACAGTATAAATATTATCTTGTTTCTAACAGATGCCAAGAGTGTTGGTATGATGCTGTAGGATAAACACTGGATAGCAATATCAGCAGTTCAAACTCACCGGCCATTCCTCAGAAACTCTATGTAGGCTGTGAGTCAGAACAAACTTGAAGGCGCTCAACAACAGTGAGTAGAATATTCCATTTTTTCGCTTCTTATTGATTTTTGACATCGGTAATATCTCTTCCTTTGTTAGTACTGTAGACCAAGTTGGAGAAGATCGGATTGAAGAGTATAAATAAATAATTAGATTAATTTGCTATAACCCATCCCAAAATCTGACATATAATATGTATTTATGTGTATTCAACACCAAAGCTAGCAATAAAACAGAGGAGGAAATTATAAAACATGATAAGAAATAGTAAGTATTTCTTTGACTCTCAAGCCCAGGGTTTTCTTACATCATTAGAGTATATAAAAGTAAATTGTATATTTATTGATTATTAAATTACAAGAAATATAGTATGTTGTTATTGTTGTTCCTAAGTGCCATCGAGTCAGTTACAACCCATAGTGACCCTGTCTAAGGTTTCTGAGGAGCACCTGGTGAGCTTGAACCGCTGAGCCTAGCAGTTCAAACGGCTTTGCAGTATGGCACATTAGCTATACGTAAATAGAACAAATGTTCTACCTCAAGGAAATTACAAAAGGAGAAGAAAAATACATTAATCTAAGATAATCAAATAAATATTGTACAATGCAATGACAAGACTTTAAATTATTTGTTAATAAACCACTGTGGGAGAAGAATGGAAGGGTCACTTTTCTGGTGGTTATGGCAGAAGAGCAAAAGGCCAGTGGGTAAATATTGAGGTCCTATGTCGGGGTACAGCCTCGACAAGGAAGTGTGGGTGTCATGAAGAAGGGAGATCTGGCGGCGAAAGGGATAGAGAAAGAGAGATACGAAATATATACAAAAAAGACAGACATACAGATATGATGCAAGCTGGCAGGTAGGCAGATCTGCAAATATATTGCCTAGCATTGCACACACAACTCACTCTATCTCAGTCTTTTATTCTCTTTTTTAGGGAGGGATTTCTTACAAAGGAAGGATGTAATTCACAAAGGGAGGATGTAATTCACAAAGGGAGGATGTGATTCTTTAGATAAGATAGGATACAGAACTGAAATGTGATTAATCATTCAAAACAGGACATAATGATTCACAGGAACAACTTTGAAGATATTTTCATGGTTTTCTTAACAATCTAACATTGTTATTTTTACAGAAAAAAGGTTCAATCAAGCTGTTATATATTAACTTTTAGGCTTAAATTATCTAGAGCAGTGACCTGCGGTTTCTCAAGGATACTTAACATAAAGCAAGGTTCCTGAAAGGAGCCAAGCTGTCTCTGTACACTTTGCAAACTTTTGTTTGTGAGCAAGATCTCGGGCACCAGGCTTCATTTATGTATATCTAAAATGCTACATTGTTCTCAATTATCACATTCCTACATACTTTCAGGAGGAAGAAGAGCATCTGGGTTAAACTGATTATATTCAGAGGCGGTTTAATGGGGCTGCCACTATTATCCTCTAATCCAACATTCCCAGAATTTACCATTCCACTTTATTTACAAACCTTGGGTAGTTTTTCTCTAAAAATCTTTTCTCATATTCTCCTGGCCTTTCTGAATTATCTGAGGAAACTTTTACTGCCTCGGCTCTAAAAAGGGGTTTCAAACCCATTATTGTTCATGGATATTAAACATAACTGAATAATCAAATAAGGAGCAGTTCTGACATTCATCCCTGGTGGTTATCGCTTGTTCCTCAGAAAGATTTGTTCCCAGGACTCCACGCACTGCCAACACAGTGGAGGCATTAAGAGAGGCATTGTAAAAGAAACCATTTTCTCAGAAGCTACAATTACTGGAGTTAGAAGCATAGAATGAACAATATTAGGACCAAAGAAAATTATACAGAGGTAGCCAACCAGTGAGTTTGCAAAAACCAATGAACCCGGGACATCAAGAGGTCACTTCCTTGGCCCTAAGGCTCCATGGCTGGTAATCCTGAGAAGGGCCCCGGGGTTGGATTTTCGTCCATGTCACAGGGCCACTGATCAACGCAGGGTCTGCGTGTGCTGACGCCAGCAGGTAAACATCCTTGAGGAATAAGCAGGCTGAATCCTATGAAAAAATATAGGAGTTCCACATGTTTTTATTGTTGTTGTTAAGTGTCACTGTGTTGAATCTGACTCATAGTGACCCTGTCTGGGGTTTCCAAGAAGTGACTGGTGAGCTTGAACCACAGACCTTGCAGTTCAAACCAACTTTGCAGTCTGGCACATTTACCCACAGTGCCATACCAGGTCTCCACACAGACACTGTGAAAAGGTAAAGAGAGAAAACTGTTGTGAGTACTAACTGCATGGTGAAAAGACCAGGTTGTTTGTTATTGTTACAAGTTCCCTTGGAGAATTAAATGAAACATTACCCAGGCCCGTGCCACCTAAGCGCGAGTCCTTTTTCTATCCACTGGGGATTCCGAGTGCCTTCCGACCTAAGGGCTCCTTTTCAGCAATATATAGAAGAGTATTCTGATTTTCACAGTAGACCGCCATACCTTTCTTCCTCGTCTGAATTACACTGGCTGCTCTACTGAAACCTATCCATCATGGATGAATGGGTCACCCTGCTAGTATCTGAAGCAGCAGTGGCTTCACTTCCTAAATCATAAAGTATGTCAGCCACAGTGTAGCAACAAACAGACAGAAGGGTGGTGGGAATGGAAGGTAGTGTATGAAAGGAATTAGAGTGAGATTCGTGTGGAATGAAGCATTGAAATCGGATTGCCAGAAATTGTTTATGTCTTATAAGAAATTTGTACACTATTATGGAGAATTTAGGGAGTTAACTGATAAATTTAAACAGGAATGTCATGATCAGAATTACAATAAAAATAAAAATTCCAACTGAGGAAACAGGTTTAATTAGAAAATGGCAGAATTTGGAAACAAATGGAACATCATTAAGCCCAAAGGTGGAAAATATTTATACTTGACTACATTACTAAACTGAAGCATAATACATAATGAGTTTATGAGTTTTTATATTTCCAAGGTAAAGCCTGTCCTTCCTGTAGTACAATTCATTTTAGCTAGAATTCCTGCAGTTTTATACATACAAGTATGAACATAAGGACAAAATGGATAGATTGAAAGTTATCAGTATTATACAAACATATTATTCTAGCCTTTATTATCTTATGGCTGTCTCAGGACAATAGAGTCAGTACTATCAATATGTGATACAAAATATACTGACTCTTAAATCTATATACAGTTCTTGGAAAACTCAGTATGTATATTTCAAATCAATTTACAACTAACTCTCTAAATTTATAAAGGCCATTTAATGCTCAGGACTTTTTTTCAACTATGTTATAGTTAAACTTTGAAAAAAAAATTATATAAAACCCTAAAGCAATTTTTACAAAAAGAAACCATATATGTGCAGTATTGAGTTTAATTCAATTTTTTTAATCCATGAAGTTTAAATGACACCAATTTTGGCAAGTAGTTCTTATTTAGTAGGATCCAGGGAAGTTACTTTAGAACTGGATGGAGGGAAAAAAGCAAAGCAAAACAAAACAGAAATTGTTTGGAATGGTTTATTCTTTCTTTCATGTAGTAAAATCATAATGTCTGGAATAGCATGTTCTTCCAATGTCCACACTATGTTTCTCAACTTTAACATTAAAAACTAATAAAATTGAATGCTAATGTAGCGGTTTTGAAGGCGGGACAAAGGTACTTCAGTGTATAGGTAGAATGAAAATAATAAAACATTTTACTGAAGGAACAAAAAGCTTTCAAGAAGACAGACGTTTCATTGTATTTAGAAAGGGGAAAAAAAGAAGTTGGCAGAAAGCAGTTTTAAAGTCATATGAGCAAGACATTTGTGTATGCATAAGATTTTCCACTGAGTTATTTAGAAAATCAGTGTGTTTTCAAAATAAGCATGAGTTTTAAATTTTAAGTGATGCTGTATCAAGACACACAAACCATTTGAAGCAAATTGGTTTGATTCAAGCAAAATGGAGCAATTTTCCAATACCAGTTGTTTGTGTGCCAAATAAACAGTTTGGGCTCTCTTTAAATATTTCAATTTTACTAATACCAATTTATTCATATATTTATTCATTATGGATGAAGACTTTATTATCTGCCAGGCAAATCTATGATTCACTAGATACAATGAATGGTTAGAAGGACAAGTAAGCAGGAGAGCCTGACATTTAAAATGATGGATCTGTATGAACAAGAACATCGCAACACAAACATTTGCAGAATGGGGAGAAGGTGGAGGTGAACAGTACGACATGAAAGTAAAAATTTAGACTATTTCGTTCATATTAATTCCATGGATCTTATAGCTCAGAAACTGTACTAAGATTATAATGTAGAACAATTAGCAGGTTATTTTAATGGTTCATTAGATATCTGATGGAAAATTGGAATTAGGATAGTTGCAATGAATAGAGGTATGGAAAAGAGAAGAGAAAGCAAATGTTTCTGATCATGAGTTAGAATAAAAAGCAATTTACATCACAACCCAGTGTATGCACACAACAGCATACACACACATACATACCTAAAATAAAATGAACATTTCATTAATATTAAAGTATACTATGGGCAATGCACTTTGATCTCTCAGTTTTACTTTACTGTGTTCTTTCTCTTTAAAAGTGATTTGTGCTGATCCTGACCTATTCAGTTGATAACCCAAACTTCGAGTGACGTGGGACCTGCAGGGTGAAAATCCCTGAATAGATCTAATGAAGAAAGATAATAAAGATATTATTCATTTAAGAGGTTGTTGGTGTTATTGTTAAGTGCCATCAAGTTGGATCAGACTCAGCAACCATGTATAGGGTTTCCTAGGAGTGGCTGATGAGCTTGAACCTCCAACCTTGCAGTTCACACCTATCTTAAAATTCAACGTACTGCACTAAACCCATTCCCATTAAATCCATTCCAATTGGTTGACATTTCCTGAGAAGTTTTGAGAAAGAACTTTTAAAAAAAAAAGTTATTGTGAATTGAGTGATAGTTTACATGGCAGAACATTGGTTTTACACTCATTGTTTCATTGCAATGATTACAGTCTTCTTCGTGCATCATCATTTTACAGTATTTGCTTCTATTTCCTCTGGGTTTTATTCTTTGTGTGTGTGTGTTTTGTTTGGGGTGTGGGGTATACAAAAAAGTGCTTAGGAATATATAATAATTTAAACAACCAAAGGGCACATTTTGCAAGCCTGCATCTTGGCGGCCAGCACATATCCTTTTTCTTTCCATGAGTCTAGAGTCCTCAGCTGCTCCCTCTCTCCATGTCCTCATCTCTGCCTCCATATCTGGTGTTGCTGCTTCTCTGGATAGGGTCCCACATTCCGCTCTTGCTCTTTGCTCTTGATAGTCCCAGGATTTTCTGTTCCTGGACTGTAAGATTAAGTACACCCTCCTTTTTGTTACAAAACTTCTACTTTTACAGCTGTGACAGTTGCAATTAGGCATGTTAATAACTACTATTGAGTCCTAAGAATTATATCCTATCTCTTTTTACCAGACCTGTCCAGACAAGATGAAAACTATTCAGTAGGGGCTCTCTACCTTCCCCATACACCCTTAAACTAAACTCCCTCTTGAAAACTTGTAAGCCAGTCACTTTGTCCCTTTTTAGCCCCCTCATTTTAGGTAGCCAATGTCTAAATTGCCTGTCCCTATCAACCCTGTATACAGAAGGGATAGGACTGACACTTGATATGAAGAGTCCTTCCCTCTCTGTTGGTTGTTTGAGCTACTACATCCATAAGTATAGGTCAAGTTCATCAATTTGTAGCAATTTACACTTGTTTCCTTTATCAAAAATTATTTTTTAAAATCTTCTTCTAGTCACATTCTGATCATAAGCCATCAATGCCAGGTCACATAGGTATTATCTGCAAGTTTGGAGATTCTTGTGCGTTACCCCTCACTTCATATCAGCTGGATGCTTCATTCTCAGCTCTAACCCTCCATGGCTCTGTCCTTGTCCATGGGCTCAGTAATCCCCTGGTCTCACCACACTTCAGACCAAAATGCCCTTCCTCTTCTCTCTCTCTTCTCCAGGTCAATGGGAGTCTGTGGAATGTGCTCAAACTCAGCCCATATCTTCATTGCTGCCTTTTCCCCTGTTCCACCCACCAGTAGATCAATATGGTTGCCAGAAAGCTTACATGCCTATATGCTCATGTGTTCCCTCAGAGTTTCAGTCTTGAAGGGGGGTTTGTCCTGAAGGGACTTGATTACTTGCCTTGATGGCTCCCCGGCAAACAACTTGCTTGTTCTTGTAGTAGCCAATCAGACTGCCATTTTTGTTTTTGATTTTTCTTCTCATCCTTCTTTCAAGATGTATCTTCTGTTGCTCTAGTTGTTCCAGGCTGGCCTGCTTGTCCTTTCCAGTGGGAATGTCCCACCTCAGAAAGTTCTGGATAGGGCTCGGGATTCCACCTAAGGTCCTATACACTATAAAGGCGTTGCAAGAAGCCTATTTCACGGGGCAAGCTCTAGAACGCCTTTGAGGTATTTCAGTCAACTACAGGCTTCAGACAGACTTACAAGCTTTGAGAAGGAAATTTTAAGTATGTACTTAAAGAAGTTAAATTTGAGTTTCCTTTTTTCTTAAGGTTTTTATTGTGAATCAGTAAAGGTTTCAAACAGGATCATCAGCTTTAAATTAAACAAATTATGTAGTTTGTTTCAATGATTACAACTTCCTCCATACCACAACAGTTATCTGGAGTCCTCCCTGTGATTCCTATTTGCATTCCATCTACCTTCCCCTCCCTTTGCAACTTTGTTCTTAGGAAAATGTTGCCCTTTGATGATTCCAGGGCAAGCACACCTTACCAGTGTCATTGTCCCCTTCATAAACCTGTTTATAATGCTTAACTCGAGTCCTGGTGTGACGCTGTGAGTTAATGCGCCAGACTGCAAAGCTATTTGAATTGCAAGGTTGGTGCTTCAAGCTCACCAGCTGCTCCTCAGACACCCTATACAGAGTTGCTACGGGTCGGAACTGACTCTATGGCACTTAACAACAGCAATGTTTAACTGAAACTTGGACCAGGAGGGTGAGCGCTTTTTCAGACATGAAGGGTAGTCATTGCCTACCATGTTCCAAAACAGTTACCATCAAGTTAACCAAACTACCTTGTACGTCTTAGAGTAGAACACTGCTAAATAGAGTTTTCAATGGTATTTTTCAGAGGATGTGCTGGTGGCGCTGTAGGATAAGCACTAGACTGCTAATCACAAAGTCAGTTGTTCAAACCTACCAGTAGCTCCGTTGGAAAAAAGTGAGTCTTTCTGCTCCCATAAAGAAATACAGCCTCGGAAACCCTATACAGGGTCACTATGAGTCAGAACCAACTCGATGACCTTTAACAACAACAACATTAGGGAACTCAAGCCTCCAACCTTTGATTAGCAGCCAGGCATGTTGACTATTTGCACCTGGGATTTCCACACATTTTCATTAAGTCAGTTTTTACATTATTTACAATTTATATAAAGTACTAACTTGGAAAACAAATCACGTTAGAGGAGAAAAAGGGTCCCCAGCAAAGGCTTGTAAAATGAAAAATAAAGTACTCAATAAGGTAATTGTGGAAAGAAGTATAGTGATTCTAAATAGTACTACAGACAGACCCCAGATTACAAATGATTTCTGTTCTGAAATCTGTATTTAAGTCGAATGTGTAACTAAATCTGTACAGTTAGGTACATTTTGTATATAAAGCTGTTGAGTCAAATGTTTATCTTAGTGGAGGTTATACAAGGGGGCTTCAAAATTTTTGTGGAAAGTGGTATTAAAAAATGGATCTTTCCACACTTTTAAAAACCCCCTTGGGTAGTGTGCCTTTCTATAAATAAAAAAATATTAAAGAAACATTTCCAGATACATTAAAATACCTTTAACATGATATATTGTTGTCGTAAAGTACCGTGGAATCAGTTCTGACTCATAGCGACCCTGTACAGAGTATCCGAGACTGTAAATCTTTATGGGAACAGAAAGCCTCATCTTTCTCCCATGGAACAGCTGGTAGTTTCAAACTGCTGACCTTGAGATTAGCAGCCCGATTTGTAACCACTACGCAACCAGAGCTCCTCATAAAGATATAGTAATAATAGTAATGTCATGATGTGTGTTGCAAACCATTTTGTTATTTCAAACCATTGTATATCTCTGAATTTTTTAATAAATTAGGCTTTATGAGACTGATGTGTAAATGTAGGTCAGATACAAGTGGGGCATTTGTAACACTGGCACTGCCTGTGGTTGTTGTTTTAAGTGCTGTTGAGTCACTTCTGATTCACAGTGATCCTGTATAGGGTTTCCAAGTACTGCCTGGTGGATTTGAACCACCTACCTTGTGATTAGCAATATAGTACTTATACTACACCAGAACTACTATGGTGGTGGTGGTGATGTGCCTTGGATTTGATTCCAAGTGACCTTGCATAGGGTTTCTGAGGCTACAAATCTTTACAGGAACAGAAAGCCTCATCTTTCTCCTGTAGAACAGCTGGTAGTTTTGAACTGTTGACCTGGAGGTTAGCGCCTCGACTTTTTAACTACTATGCTCATGAGAAATAAAAATGATTGACTTTAAAAACTCATGGCGAGGAAATAACTGATAGTTTCTGAATCCACTCA
Organism: Chrysochloris asiatica; assembly: GCF_000296735.1. Taxonomy (NCBI): domain Eukaryota; kingdom Metazoa; phylum Chordata; class Mammalia; order Afrosoricida; family Chrysochloridae; genus Chrysochloris; species Chrysochloris asiatica. The sequence goes on from NW_006408682.1 coordinate 1,678,681, forward strand.
AAATTTAATGTATTTCCCATTAATAAGTAATTTACTATAGAAACAAAGTTGATACTCAATTTTTGTTACATTATAATTAATCTTCACTACGCTCTGGTAGCGTAGTGGTTACGAATCGGGCTGTGAACCTTAAGGTCAGCGGTTCGAAACTACCAGCCGCTCCGTGGGAGAAAGATGAGGCTTTCTACTCCCGTAAAGATTTACACCCTCGAAAACCCTGTACAGGGTCGCTATGGGTCGGAACCGACTCGACGGCACTTAACAACAACAACAACAACGCTATGAATATTCTTTTTGTTTTCTTTTATTCAATCTGTATGCTGTGCAAATAGTCTGAGAAACGGGACTATCTGAAGAAGAATGTGGCATCATCGGGATTGGAGGAAGACTCCTTAACAACAGCAATATACAAATAACACCTCTTTCCTTGCTTGCTGGAAGTGAAGAACACTTAAAGCTTCAGATTGGAAAAGATCAAAGACTACCATCTTTAGTATGGATTAGACTTCAGCATAAAGAAAACAGAATTTCTCACAACTGGACACATCAGCAACATAAATGATGAAAATATTGAAGTTCTCGAGAATTTCATTTAACTTAGATCCACAAATTAAACCCCTGGAAGCAGTAGTAAAGAACTATGCAAATGTTCTATAAAAAAACAAATAAAACCCAATCCTTCTTTTTTAGTATTTAAGTTCAACTTTTTATTATGAATTAAATGCAGTTTTCCATTCAATAATTCATACATATTTTGTTTCACATCACTGGTTGCAATCCACACAGCTTAACAGTACCTATCCCATTCCCTGCCACTTATTCCTGGCCAGTCCTTTTTTCCTAACCCTCTAACCTTTGTCCTGGGGCAAATGCTACCCTTTAACCTGAAATAGTTGATTATTCTAAGGAGTAGATACTTCTCTAGTGTTATTGTTCTCCTATAGATCTGTATGAAGTCTTGGTGTGGCACAGTAGGATCATCACTGGACTTCTAATCAAAAGTTCATGATTCAAAGCAACAAGTCCTCCTCGGAAACCCTATAAAGGTTCGCTATGAGTAGGAACTGACTCCATGTCACTTAACTACAAGATAGGCCTGTCTTTTGTATATCTGAAAATAAGACCTGGTGTGGCTCTGTTGAACAAACACTGGACTGCTAACCAAAATGTCTAAGGTTCAAACCCACCAGCTACTCCTTGGAAGCCTTATACTTGGTTGCTATGAGTCAGAACTGACTCGACAGCACTTAAAAACAACAAGTGTTAAAGAGCAAGGATATTCCTTTGGAGACTAATGTGTGCCCGACTCAAGCTATGTTGTTGTTTTTTTTCTTCAATCAGTTCATGTGTATGTGAAATTTGAACAATGAATAAGAAATACTGAAGAATTCAAGCATTTGAAGTATAGTGCTCTTAAATAATATTGACTATACCATGAGCTGAGCAAATAATACGAGAAGCTGGGTTCTATGAAGATAAACGTGGCATCAGGATTGGAGGAAGACTCATTAACAACCTGCGATATGCAGATGATACA
>NW_006408682.1:1680842-1715439 GCF_000296735.1 Chrysochloris asiatica
GGCCCAGGATCGAACATTGTTTCGTTCTGCTGTGCATGGAGTCGCTATGAGTCGGTTCCGACTCGATGGCACCTGACAACAACAACAACAACATACCATGAGCTACCAGAAAAATGAACAAAAGAGGAAGATCCTCAATGAGAAGGGTTTACACAGTGGCTACAACAATGGGATTAAGCATAGCAACAATTGTGAAGAGGGCACAGGATCCGCCATGTTTCTTTTTGTCATACTTAGGGTCGTTATGAGCCAAATCAGTCTCAATAGCACCTAAAAACAACAATACTGTAGGAATTGGGAGTCCTGATGTGGTGCTGTAGGATAAGCACTAGACTTCTAACCTCAAGTTTGGTGGTTCCAACCTACCAGCCAATCCTTGGAAACCCTATATAGAGTCACTATGAGTCAGAACCAACTTGATGTCACTTAGCAACTATGAACTAGGTTGTTATTGTTAGGTGCCATCGAGTCGGTATTGACTCATAGTGACCCTATGCATGCACAACAGAATGAAGCACTGTCCGATCTTGGGCCAACCTTACAACTGTTGCCATGCTTGAGCCCATTGATGGTGCCACTTTGCCAATCCATCTCACTAGGGGTCTTCTTCTTTTTCTCTGACCCTCCACCTTACCAAACTGGTACCTTCTGACAATATGCCCAAAATATGATAGATGAAGTTTGGGCATCGTGGCCTCCAAGGAGCACTCTGGCTGCACTTCCTCCAACACAGATCTTTTTGTTCTTAAGGCAGCCCGTGGTACTTTCAATATTCTCCTCCAATATGCTTTCTTTTAATTTGCATAAAAAGAAAATTAGAATTGTGAAGATATTCTATTTATTACTTATTTAAGATAGGAGCAGGTCTAGTCAAAGTCATCCACTCATTAAAAATCATACATTCCTGTTGTAAGAAAGGGCTATAACTTAAAAAGGATTCACCTTAATAATCTACTTCAATATACGTTTTCTTTATTTTGTTTCTTTCCTTTTCCTTTCTGCTAGACAATTTTCAAAAACACAAATTGACAGCATCTTAGAATTAATGAATGATATTTCTGAAATATAAATTTGACTTTACTAAAGGACACCTGGTAGCGTAGTGGTTACAAATTGGGCTATGAACCACAAGGTCATCAGTTCGAAACTACCAGCTGCTCCATGGGAGAAAGATGAGGCTTTCTGCTCCCGTAAAGATTTACAGCCTCTGAAACCTTGTACAGGTCGCTATGGGTTAAAACCGAGTCGATGGCACTTAACAACAACAACAAAGGACACCTAAATGAAACTTTTAAGAAAAAGTCTAAATGATTTAGAGTATAGTCTAAACAAATGAAACTTACAGAAAATAAGTATACAAATTAAATGTAAAGACTATTGTATATTTAACTAATAACGTTTTCCTTTTCAATATAAATGTATGATGTCAGCTCCTGTCAGCAAGGCATTTGGATTCCAGTTGTGGGCAAAGATTTTATTGAGACTCTTCAGAAAGACAAAACCAAAAATAAATATTATTATATTATTCAAGAGACAAAATGGATTAAGAATATGAGAAGGTGTGATAGAAAGAGAATGAATTTTGTGGTGGCTTTTTGTGTTTAATAAGTTGATCCAAATATTGAAATTGATTTTTATAAAACAGTTCTACCATTTCTCTTGGGAATCATTAAAAATGAAGAAATCAATCATACGAAAGCAGATGTTGGTATATTTGGACGGTTTCTACTGTTGATTGACAGCTGTGAAGATGAGGAAAGAAAAAAATGTAAGCAGCTGAACAAATGTGCAAGTGCTAATGTGGCTAAACATTCTACTATATATATTTGTTTGCTTGTTTGAGTATTCTGTATGTGTGTACTGGCATGTGATGGAAATGTAGAAAATTGAGTATAAAGTCAGTGGACTTGTTCAGGTTTGAAATGAAACATTTTAGCCATACCTATAAACATCTCTACTGTGTGTTTAATTACTTTTTCCCCAAAAATAATTCATACTATTCAGTTTTAAAATGAAATCATGTAAAGGAGCCAAGAAAAGCAACCATTTCCCATCCTGCTCCAGTCTCTATTATAGAACAGATTCTCAGAGGTAACTGCTTTTAAATATTTCTGTTATCAGCATTTGAGTATTTTATGATTACTTTAAAATGACGTAAGTATTACTGTTTGTTAATATCCACATGTTCAGTAACTGCTGCTGTTGTTGAGTGCTGTGGATTAGATTCAGACTCATAGTGAGATGTTACCTAATGATTTTCTGTCCCAATAGATAAGACTTTTGGCTGCTTAACATTTCTTTATTTCATATCACTGATTTTATCTCCTTTAATGGATATCTTTGCAAGCGCTAATTGCGCCCTTAATATTTAATTTGTCAACATTCCACACTGTCTCTTGGTTTGTTGCTTTTTAAGGTAAGAACATTAGCTTTCTGAGTATTCCCTTTTCCGATTCTGTAACATTCTAATTTTGTCCCAGATTTTAAATTAAGTTCATATCCTTGAATTTGAAAGTTTACAATCTACATGCAATTTTTATATAAAGTGTCAACTCATAGTGACCATATATACAACATATGAGGTTATTGAAAATACCATGGCTTGGGTCAGGCGCACCTTAGTCCTCAAGCTGATATCTTTGCTCTTCAAAACTTTAAAAAGGTCTTGTGCAGCAGATTTGCTTAATGCAATCCGTCGTTTGATCTCTTGACTGCTGCTTCCATGGGTGTTGATAGTTGATCCAAGAAGAATGAAGTCCTTGACAACTTCAATCTTTTCTCCATTGATGAGAATGTTGTTTATTGGTCCAGTGGTGAGGATTTTTGTTTTCTTTACCCTGAGATGTAATCCATACCGAAGGCTGTGCTCTTTGATCTTCATCATTAAATGTTTTAAGTCCTCTTCACTTTCAGCAAGCAAGGTTGTATCATCTGCATATCGCAGGTTGTTAATGAGTCTTCCTCCAATCCTGATGCCACGTTTTTCTACAATCAGTAGATGGCTGCAAATGAGCTCGCTCAGTAGTACATTTGTCTTGTGATTGTTGTTATTAAGTTTCGTTGAGAAGTTTCCAACTCACAGTGGCCCTGTATAGGTAAGGTTTCTAAGGAGTGGGCGGTGGGGTTGAACTGCCAACCTTGTGGTTAGAAACCTAGTGCTTATCCTACAGCACCATACCAGAACTCCAATACACTTGTCAATGCCATCAAGTTGGTTCTGACTCATAGCGACCCTGTCCAGGGTTTCTAAGGAGCAACAGGTGAGTTTAAACCACTAACTTTGTGGTTCAAAGTGGCCTTGCAGTCCATTGCTTTATCCTACAGTGCCACACCAGGACTCCACTTTTATCTTGTTGTTGTTGTTGTTGTTGTTAAGTGCCGTTGAGTCGATTCTGACCCATAGCTACCCTGTATAGGATTTCCAAGGAGCAGTTGGTGAGCTTGAACCACTGACTTTGCAGTTCAGATGACTTTGCAGTCTGATGCATTAGCCCACAGTGCAACACCAGGGTTCCACAGTTATCGTAGTCTCACTTAAAAGACAAAACCAAACACTCTGCCTCTACAGATTCCGACTCAGTAATCCTATAGGAGGGTGGAACCGCATCAAAGTGTTTGGAGGCTGTAAATCTGTAGGGACGTAGAGTGTCTTAGTTTCTCCTGGAGTGAATGGTGGGTTTGAACCCCTATTTATTAGTCAGTATCCTGAGATCAACATACTGCGCCATCTTAATATCATTAGGTGGCTTCACCAAAAACCATCTGTTCAAAACAGTAGCTTCCAAGGGGGGTTGCTGGGCCAGGTAAAAGGCAGAGAAGTCACTTTAGTAGGTATGGCAACTGTGATTTGTGATTCCAAAGGGATCTTATCCACAGATTTTTTTGAAGGACAAAGATGATCATGGGAGATTATTAGGGAGAAGATTTACGAAAATGGAAAATTGCATTGGTGAGGAAAAGGCCAGGAAAGTTGAGCCAAAGAATTCTTTTTCTATCACCACATTGCACCTCCTCATTCTTCAAGAGTAGCAAGGGCTGTCCTACCAGAATTTTGTTGGGAAAGACAACCCCACTCACCCTATATCCCTGATATTGCCACTTCAGATTTCTTTTTGTTCCCTAATCTCAAAGAACATTCCAAAGAAACACAATTCAAGTCTCTCAAGTATGCCAATATTTCCATTTTGACTTGGATCACCAACAAGATAGATTGGCAAAGTGGCAGCATCAGTGGACTCAAGTGTGACAATAATTGTGAGGTTGGCCCAGGATCGGGCAGTGTTTGATTCTGTTGTGCATAGGGTCGCTATGAGTCAGTACCAACTCGATGGTACCTAACAACAACAAAATTGAATAGTGCATAATTTTGAGGAAACTGTGAGAGATGGAAACATCACCTTCAGAAGTGTGTAGACCTAGATGGAAGATATGTACAGAGACAATAGCTGCATGTTTTGTTATTTTTATTTGATAAACATATCTATAATTTTTAGCAATACTTTTTTACTTACCCATTGTGATCATTATGGTTCTGTGTCAACTTGAGTGAGCCAGGCTTCTCAGTGGTTTGGCAGTTGAGAGGTAGCTATCCCCCATGATGTGATTTGATGTGATAAACCAACAAGAAGATAAAGGGTAAGATAAACCACACTTAAGGAGCTCTGGTAGCATAGTGGTTATGAGTTGGGCTGCTAACTTGAAGGTCAGCAGTTCGAAACTACCAAATGTACCACAGGAGAAAGATGAGGCTTTCTGCTACCATTAAGATTTACAGCCTCAGAAACCCTATGTAGGGTCTCTGTGAATCGGAACCGACTTCACAGCACATAACCAACCAAACCAACCAACACCATCCTTAGGAACAAGGTGGTTCTGTAGGCTAAGCATTGGACTTTGAACCACAAGGTCAGTGGTTCTAACCTACAAGATATGCTGCAGGAGAAAGATGAAGCTTTCTGCTCCTACAAAGATTTAAAGCCATGGAAAACCCTATCCAGGGTCACTTGACAGCAATTAGCAACAACAACACCCTTAATCCCATCAGCACCCTGCTCAGATTTATGGGAGACTCTCCAAGGTGTGGCATGTAATACCTTCTATTTTATAAACGATAAAAGGAGAGAGACTTGATCAGAGAATGAGGGACCTACTACTACTAATATAGAAGTAGTATTGTACCCTTTGGACCGGCGGTCCTTGCACCAAGATGCTTCTAGATCCTGGGCCAGACTGGTGCCAAGGTGTATGGAGATCTCCAAAGAATGCTAGGCCTACAGATGCTGAAAGGAAAACAAGGAGCTTTCTCCAGAGTCAACAAAGAGAAAGCCTTCTCCCAGTAAAGGCTTCTAGCTTTCTAAACTGTGAGAGGATACATTCTGGTTGCTAAAGTCATCCACTTGTGGTATTTCTGTTATAGTACCATTGGATAACTAAGGTAACCTTATATTTCCATTTGTTTTAGTGTACCAATTGTTTATAATAAGGTACTTGCTAATGTATTTCACATTTAGAGCATATATTTCTTGGACATATCTTTGTTTTTCCTGGAATTTGGGATTAGTTTCAATTTTTCTTACTGAGGTGTGAAATCAATACCATATTTATTTTTAACATCTTCTTAGTTCTTACAAGTCTGACCTTTCTTTGTACTATGCTGTTCCATTATGTTGAAAACAGTCTTCTTGGAAGCAAATAGTGTCTAGTTCAAATTTGGGAAAACAAATTTGCAGATCTTCTGTACAGCTAATTTTTAAAAATTGAATGCCCAGACAATACGAGCATTTCTAATATTCAATAACTTTTTTTTTTCGTGTTTGTTAATTATCATAGCATCGATTCCAAGTAATAGCAACCCTGTATAGGCTTTCCAAGGCTTTAAATCTTTGTGGGAGAAGAAAGCGTCATCTTTCTCCTGATACAAATACACACACACACACACACACACACACACACATATGTTGTTGTTAAGTACCGTGGAGTCAGTTCCGACTCATTGTGACCCTGCACAAGGTTTCTGAAGCTCTAAATCTTTACGGGAGCAGAATGTCTCATCTTTCTCCCACAGAACCACTGGTAGTTTTGAACTGCTGACCTTGAGGTTAGCAGCCCGAGTCATAACCACGATGCTACCACAGCTCCTTCATATGTATGTATATACACACACACGCACACAATTATTTTGAAGACTTCCCTTTTTAATAGTGTTGTTACTGCTATTTCTTATAGTTCATTTTCTTCCTTTACTTGATATTTACATATGATACTTAGACAGCGGCTGCAACAATGATGGGCTCTAGCATAGAATGGATTTTGAGGTTGGTTCAGGACCTAGCAGTGTTTCTGTTATACTAAGATCACTATGAGCTGGACCAGACATCTAGCACAATGTTTCTTTCATCCTTACTCTCTTTCTTTAATAGTTTCCTTATAGTTTTTCCTATAATAGTTGATTTTTCTTCCTGTCCACAATATTTGTTGAAACTTTCTGATACTTAGTAGGTGTGACATTTTATTCACTTTTAGCGTATCTTTTATTTCTATCTATATTTGCTACTTTTGTGGTCAATTTCACCTGGATGTTTTATGCTGGTGCCTCTCTTCTAGTATAGTGATCTTTACTTGGCCATTCTTACACATTGAATATTAAGAAATTACAAAGACAGACAAGAAGTTTGGATACTGGTAAGATATGTAAAAAAGGTAGGGTAACGATCTGGCCTTTATCCAAGAAGTTCTCAAAAATTCCAGAATCGTTAAGGCTTTCCCACAAAATGGCAATATATTCATACTAGGTACCCAAGTTTTTCACAATCAACAGGCAAATTTTTATTGGGAACAGTCCCTCAACATGTTGCCTGGGTATAAGCTACTGGTCTTCACAAGGGGTTTGGAAAAAGCATAAGGTGGTATGTGATTTCCTGTGTAGATTTTTAAGTTAGCCTTTAATTTTTCACCACGCTTTCACTCCACCACATGCTGTTACCGTGAGTCATTCAACAAAATAGATGGTTAGAGCTGCCTATGAAAGTCTCCACTTTGTGTTATAGATTTTGTATCTTCTGTCCCTCATTTTCTCTGCTTTCTGTGTTCTCCACTCATGCCTTCTTTGTAGGTCTCTTTGCTCTGTCTGTAACTCTTAATTCATTTACTGTTACTTTAATAGTGCCTGAGGAAAGTGTCTGTGCTGATTGTTTTAAGCCGATGTCTCTGCATTCTTGATTATGCTGATAGTTCACATTCATCTGAGAATACAAATGTGATCTGATTTCAGTGCATTCTCTTTACTTCACCATTTCTCGCTTGCTGGATCTTATATTGAGCCTGCTTCAAGAGTAGCCTTTATTTGCAGAACTTTGGAGGACAGAAACATATTCCAAACCAGTCATGCTGTGAAAACGCAGACTCTTGGCTAATACCTCTGGTCATAATCTAGTCTTCTTGTGGCCTAGAGGTAAGCTACTCCCCAGCTGCAGAGAACTCTAACCTTCCAAAGTGAAGCATGTTTCAGGAATATTGAATTTCCAGACAACACCCTTTATGTACAGAGGTGATGGCCTAGAGTTGGCGCTCAAATTGTTCGAAGCAGTGTGGCTGACAGTAGAGGAGACACCATCGGTGGTGTTTTTACTGCCCTCACATAAACCTACCTCACTGGCTGTCAGCCCTAGAAGACATATCACCCTTTTTGACTGGCTCTCATCCAATTTTAATCATCGACCCCAAAAGGGAATGAGAAGGCTTTGTGGAAAGAGATAGTCAACTTGTCTTTCTCTCCTGGGCTGCTTCTTAAAGGAACATATGTGAAACACATTTATCAAAGTAGTAAATAAATAAGCAAGTGTACACACAAGCCTGTGCCTCTCCCCCATCCCCTTTGCCCCTTTCTCATGAAGTGAGACTTGTATGCACAGAAGTGTGTGGCTGGACAGAGGCCCAGAAATCTGGAAAGTGTATTATGTGGGATTCCCCATGGAGGAGCACTTGGCTGCCAGCAGCTCTGGCTCTGGGGTTTCCACACACCATCAATCTGGTGCCTGGCAGTCACCACTCCCCTCTTCACATCACCTCATGCAGAGAGCAGACACAGCGCAACTATTTGTCTCACATTGCAGCAGCCAAACCAGTTGAGGAAGGGGAGAAGAGGGAAAAGGAAGGACGATGGGGGCTGGGATAAAAATAACAACCTGCCAACAGACCTTACAACTCCATTTTACTGTCAGACTTCTCATTATCAGCTTCCACATGGGCATGTGGATATAGAAAGTGGTGGTGGGGGTATGGACAAAGTTTGACTCACAGAGGAAGGACTAGAATCTTGACCAACCTTCAGTCAAAATTTATGAACTAAGTGAATCTTCAGGTGTTCTTAGAAAGGAGAATGAATGTGTCAGGAAAAGAATGCCTGGGGCTACTCTGTAGGTGAGAGAAACAGCTGAGTCTCCCACTCAATCCCCCTGGGTTTGATTTACACCTAGAGCACTGAACAGGAAATGGATCATGTAGAGGTCATGCAGCTATACAATGCATGCAGTAGGGAAAAAGTATTTCTATAAGAGAGAGACTTTTCTCAGGCCTCATCAAGTGTATGATTGAAGAGTTCCTACTTGTGGTTTTGCCAGAATAGTATTCTATGTGCTTGTGCCTTTTTTTTTTTTTTTACTTCTAATCTAATGTTAACTGCCTGTATAGGGTTTCTGAGGAGTTGCTTAATGAGTTTGAACAGCCAATCTTTCAATGCAAACCTACCTTGGTGCAGGGCTTATCCTACAGAGCCATACCCAGCCCTTTTCCAGTCTAATGTTGTTAAGCGCCCTCGAGTCAGTTCCGACTCATAGCAGCCCTGTATAGGATTTTCAAGGAGCAGCTGTTGGGGTTGAACTGCTGACCCTGTGGTTCACAGCCCAGTTCTGACCCTCAGTGCCAGAGGTAGGTAAAAGTCAGACTGTGGTTCAGTGATTCTGAGACCATCTGTACCCTCCTTCCGTGTGCTTCAACTTTGGCCTTAGCCACATGCACGAATATTTTCTTGCTATATTAAGCACCCAAACATGCATGGTCAATTTTCAACATCAGTTCTGAGGCCTGATTTGTTCTTCCTAATGAGTAGAATTATTTGTCCATCATATAGAAAGAGTACAAATTAGAATAGTATGCAAATTCTTAATAAATGCCAGAAGCTTTTAATAATAAAGATTAGCATTTCCTTCACTAAACCTAGAGAGTTTTGTCAGAGAATCAGGTATTTCCAGTGACTTTAAGGAACACCCAAAAGCATAGATTTGCCCCTAAAAAAAAAAAAGTTGTCTCATATATATGAATGCTCATTTTATACTAAAACTTGAGTCAGTGGTGTTTGCACATAACCTGTAAGTATCTATCATATCCTCAAAGAATGGATAACAACTTCTCAGGTATACTCACTCTTCCTTGAATTCAAACCCCACCTTCTACTAGAAGGTTCCTATCTTACAGTAAGTAGATTTGGGTAAACTCTCAGTGTTAGTGGAATACAGCTTTATTTAGACCATGAATGTTCAGTATCTCACGAGATTTGAAGAATTGTAATACCTGACTTAAATATATAAATACCCGACTCCCTGAGCTCACAGTGTCTTTGGTTTCCAAGAATATTACAGAAGGTTTATTATACTTTCAAGCTTGGCAAAGGTTTATACACAGGAGCTTTCAAATTGGCAGTGGATCTGGAGCAAATGAAACTGTAAGAATAACACATAGCAGGAAATGGTTCACTTGTTTTGAGGCTTCATATATTCCAAGGAAAAGAGCGATGTGAATGTAAAAAGTTTAACAGTATTTGTGTGAGGGTAATTGTAAAAGCCTTATTTTTCCCATATGCCTAAAATAAGAATAAAAATTAGTTTAACATATAAAGAGAAAAATCATTTAACAAAGAAGTCTATTTTATTTCTTTCTAAAGATATTCTAAACAGGGTTTTATAGTTCTTAACTGACTAAGAGGAAATCATAGTTAAAGAGGAAATCGTGGTTTAAGTTTATTTCCCTTGATTCACAAAAGACAGTAGAATAATTATTTCATTCTTTAACACTAATGTCTCAAGGAATGTAGGTAATCCAAAAATAATAAATATATTCACTTATTCTCAACAAAATTATTACAGCCGTCCCATTTAAACAGTTCTTTGCCATCCTTTTTTCCTTTAACTTTTCAAAAGCTGAGCCTTTGTTAATATTTTGTCTCATCTTACTTGGTTTCTTGCTCAAGGAGAGGAGTTTTGTAGCTTAACTCATAAGGATTAACCCTATCTCTCATTTCAAAAAAAAAATTTGTTGGGAGAAAGGGAGATAGAGTGAGTAATTGGCAAATTTAAACAAACAAGTCAGCTGGTTAACAAACAAATTTCAGTCCTGTAAACTGTGCTTTAAGGAGCTCTGGTAGTGTAGTGGTTATGAATCGGGCTGCTAACCTCAGGGTCAGCAGTTTGAAACTACCAGCTGTTCCACGGGAGAAAGATGAGGCTTTCTGCTCCCTTAAGGATTTACAGCCTCGGAAACCCTGTGCAGGGTCGCTATGAGTCAGAAAGGTCTCCACTGCATGCCACCACCACCACTTCTATATGTGTTTTTACCATAAATAAATATTACCTGGTGTTGTTTTGTTGTGGTGGTTGTTGTTGAATACATATTTGTTTGCATTTCGTATTTACCTTCAATACTCAGATCTAAAGAACAGTCAGCTACTATTTACTAATTATATATTGGGAGCTCTCTCAGGTTACTAAATCACTGGTACTAGAATTACCTTTAGATTCTGTATTTGGTTCATACAGCTATCCCAAAGTTCAGTTCTCAGCTGGTAGAGTTGATGTAGTTAATATGATGTTGTTGTTGTGTGCTGACTTCATTGTGACTCAAACTACCCTACATCAGCTTTCCAAGAGCAGATGGTAGGTTTGAACTGTCAACCTGTAGTTAACAGCCCAGTGTTTGTCCTGCAGCTCCCAAAACACTGGAATATGTTTTTGTTTTAAAATTGTGTTTACACCACTGTTTTTGTAATTTCTTTCTCTAATCAATTTCCTTTCAGAGGATAAATGAAGAAAACATACAAACCTATTCAAGAAATTCTTTGAAAATATTTAGGTTAGGTGAATTTAGGATTAGTGGTTGGATGTAATACGGGGAGATTTTCATTTATCCCCAAATGAAGCACCCTAATCTTTTAAGAATATATCCACGAATTAATCACTTTTAAATTATTAGTTTAAATAGTATGTTTTATTGGAGGTGATTGCATTTTTCTAGCGTACATTTGTTCTCTAGCTAATTGCTGGGCTTAGCACAGGTAGAGTGAATGGGAACATGCAGTGTGCTTGGTATGCAGGTGTTGACTGTGGTCTGTAGAAAGACGGGCTGTTTTGGCATGATTGATTCCTTTATTTCTCACATGTAATGAAGCAAGTGGCACTATTTCTTCAGCTACATTTTATTTCCTTTATTTTAAAAATGGATTTCAGTTGTTGAGCTTTTGGGCTTGGCAGGGAATATTTACAGAGTAGTCATTTTAAGACTTAGAGAAGAGTTCTTGCTAGATTTTGTCAAGATTAAATATACGTTTACAGATTTGTAATAGGGAAATTCATTGGTGATCTTTGTACTGACTATGAACTCAAATAAGTTTCTTGGGATTTAAAAAAGTAAAGACAAAAGGGATTCTTTTAAAGGGAGAGTTGTTCTAACAGAGTCATAATAACTCAATTCACCATTCGCACAAAGAATCGACTTTGAGTTATGTATGCATAACTGTATACTCATAAAAATCAAGTTGGGAAGACATATGGGACTATTTACTACTTTTCTTTATTTACTAAATTATTGCAGCAAGAAACTTCTGCATCATCTGTAAGGGAATATAATTCATCTGTAAGGGAATATAATTCATCTGTAAGGGAATATAACTCATCTGTAAGGGAATATAATTTACCTCCATTGTTGTTGTTAAATGCCATTGAGTCAGTTTCAACTGTAGCAACTCTCTGTAGGTGCTTCCAAAGAGTTGCTGGTGGGTTTGAACTGCCAGCATTGTGGTTGGTTAGAAGTCCAGAACTTATCCTACAGTGCTACACCAGGACTTCATATTATGTCCCAAATTTGTCAAAATGAAACCTAGTCCTCATGTGGTTACAATCCTGGTCCTTCCTAACATTCCTTGGAAGTTGAGATTTACCATTTTTTGGCTTAGATCCAAAGTATAAAATAAATATAGATGAAGTCACATAACATGAATTTATGGCTGAATGAGTAAATAATGGAGGCAGAAGAGGCAAATTTTGTATGGAGAAGAATTTCAAATCTTTTATGTAGATACTCCACCCTTGAGGAGGTATGGCATACCTCCAAACTGCTAATGTGTGGGGTACAAATTGAGACTTCTTCCCAAAGAGTATACTATGGAAAGTGAGGTGTGGGGAAGACAGGAGTAATGTTACAGTGGAAAAACTAGGCAAAATCTCCCTCAAGCCAACGATCAAGGTCAATATCAGCAATAATAATTAAGGTTGGTAGTACGTATCCTTAATATGTTGTTGTTAAGTGCCGTCAAGCCAGTTCCGACCCATTAGCGACCCTGTATAGGGTTTCCAAGGAGTGGCTGGTGATCTTGAACCACCAACTTTGTGGTTCAAAACAACTTTGCAGTCCAGCGCATCTGCCCACAGCACCACATCAGTATAGAGTATGATGCAAATGGTACTTTGTCTTTATCATGTTCTTCTCAAAATCCCATTACCCTAGCTTAATTTTAAAGAAATTAAGAGACAAAACCCAATAGAGAAATATTTGCAAAATATCTGTTGCATACTGAAATATTTAAAATCAGGAAAGGTGCATCTCAGGGCTGTACTCTTTCACCATAACTATTCAATCTGTATGCTGAGCAAATAATGTGAGAATCTGGATTATATGAAGAAGAACATGGCATCAGGACTGGAGGAAGACTCCTTAACATCCTACAATATGCAATTGATACAACCTTGCTTGCTGAAACGTGAGGACTTAATGTATTTACTGATGAAGATCAAAGAGTACAGCCTATAATATAGGTTGCAAGTCATTGTAAAAGAAACAAAAATCTTCACAGCTGAACCAATAAATAACATCTTGATAAATAGAAAACCATTGAAGTTGTCAAAAACTTAATTTTGCTTGGATACAAAATCAGCACTCATGGAAGCAGCAGTCAAGAAACCAAACGGCTTTTGTAATAGGCAGATCCTCTGCACAAGACCTCTTTAAAGTACTCAAAAGCAAAGACGTCTGTTTGAGGACTCTGGTGTTCCTGAACCAAATCTATAACCTCATATGCATGTGAAAGTTGGACAATGAGTTGGGAAGACTGGAGGAGAATTGATGTATTTCAGCTATGATACTGGAGAAGAATGTTTAAACTACCATGGAGTGCTAGAAGAACAAACAAATCTGTATTGGAAGAAGTCCAGCCAGAATTCTCTGTAGATCCTGGGATGGTGAGATTTTGTCTCTCATACTTTGGACACGTTGTCAGGAGGGACCAGCCTCTAGAGAAAGATAGTTTGCTTGGTAAAGTTATCAAGAGAAAGACTCCTAATGAACAGAATCGGCACTGTGGCATCAGCAGTGGGCTCAAGCATAACAACAATTGTGAGGATGCCACAGGACCTGGTAGTGTTTCTTTGTGTTGTGCATAGAATTGCTATGAGTCAGAACCAACTGAATGGCACCTGATAACAACAAAAACTCCTCAAACCTGTCAGAGAAAGAAGGAAAGAAAGTCTGCTCATCATCATAGCCAAGATGATCCTAAAGAGATATGATGACTAAAAGTAATATGTCATAATGAATTGGATCCTGGAATTGAAAAAAAAACTAAATAGGTAAAAACTAAGGAAATCTGAATATAATTCATGAATATTTGGTCATTAATTATAACAAATAAAAGATGTAAATAAAATGGAAAGCAATGTGGTTGCATGGGAACTTTATAATTTTTCTGTAAATCTCTAAGTTCTAAAATAAAGCATAAATATCTAAATAAATAAATAACCTTGACTATATTCTAATGAAAATATATACTTTTGTGATGAGTGTAGTCAAGGTAGGTTTCAGGTGGGATTATGATAACACAATGAGCTACAGGTCTGTAAAATTTTTGGAATGTGAGTGTTTAATACTCAATAGTTCAGAGGTCTTCATGCCTCTACTCTAAAATCTTCCATATATCCATATTTGAAACAAAATCTTAATTAATTTTGCTTTTGTTTTTGTTTTTTTAGATTGTTTTGAGGTATATTTTTATAAGCTGTAACTGCATTTTAACTGCCAAAATGCATTCAAATTCTGTATTAAATACCATATTGTATAAGGCAAATACTTCTTGAAAAATTAAGATAGTATTTCAGGTGCCACTAAGATAAGAAAAAAACAAAACTCTTTTCAAAATGTTGAACTTGCTGAAAGCAGAATAAATGGAAAGCATGTGTTTTTGTTGCCTTGTATTAGAAGTTGTGTGCTGTGAGAGCTCTGCTTCCTTGAACCTTTTTAAAGCGGAAATGCGTAACTTGTATGTGTCCAAAAATTTTAAGGAGTCCTTAATTCAATATCAAAAGAAGAATTTTCACATTTACGTTTTCCCCACTCATTTTTTTCATAATATTTCCAGACAATTATCATAAGCAAGAACAAGCAAAGAAAAAACCCACATACAACTGAGAGTCCAAGACATGCCCAATTTACAAAAGATAGTTTAAGAAATGTGATGGGTAAATAGAGAAGATTTGAAACATATTTAATTAGGGGCTTTGAGAGAGCAACTTAAACTCTCTATCTCCAGTTGCTTGGCTTGTAAAAGTGACATAGTAGTAACAGTGCCTGACTGGTAAGATTGTTTCAGCGTTAAACAAGATGATCCCTATAAGGGCTTTTATGCCAATTATGGTGTAAGTGTTCAATAAATTGTTTGTCAGTCTGAAGTATCCTTCACAGTACTCTTTACAAATATTCATCCTCTCTTCCTCTTCACCCTCCTGTCCCAACAGTTCTTGTGTTCATCTCAGGTTTCTCAACTTATTCTACAAATTCTTAGTAGACAAATCTACAAGCTCACCTTCTTGATAATTAATTCCAATTATACATGTCTATCAAGGAGCTCTGGCAGCGTAGTGGTTATGAATCAGGCTGCAAACCTTAAGGTCAACAGTTAGAAACTACCAGCTGTTCCGCAGGAGAAAGATGAGGCTTTCTGCTCCTGTAAAGATTTACAGCCTCAGAAACCCTGTACAGGGTCGCTTTGAATCAGAACCAATTCCACGGCACATAACCAACCAACCAACCATACATGTATTTAGCCTCAGATTGGTGTATTCCGCTTGCTAGTCCTACAGTATAAATACTGGACTGCTAGTCACATGGTCAGCAGTTCAAACCCACCAGACATTTGGTGGAAGAGAGATGAGACTTTCTGTCCCCATAAAGATTTACAGCTTCAGACCTTATATATGGTCACTATGAGTTAGAATCAACTCAATGACAGTGCTTTTGTTTTCAATGGTTCTACTAAGATAGAAACAATGTCTTATTTATTTCTATATTTTCATGCAGAGTGCATAATGCAGTTTTAGCTATTTGGAAAGTGATCAATTTCTATCTTGTTGAATAAATAAGCCACAGACATAGTTTCTTATCTATTGTTTTTTCAGTAGATTCTGCTTTGATTTACTGTCCTGGACAAAATTATTTGTTGTTGAGTGTCATTGAGTTGGTTCTGACTCACAGAATGAAACACAACCTGTCCATACCATCCTCACCATCTTTCAGCCTTAGCCCATTGTTTTGCCAATTCATTTCCTTAATGGGGGGTTGGGGGGGGGTTCCTCTTACCCTTATATTTTGGTTTAATATTTTATTTTTTTTCACAACTCAAAACTATCACCAATATACTACAATTTCCTTGATAAATATTTGTTACAAAGTACAAAACCATTTTAAGCCTCAAATAATTTCCAGAGCTTTTGATATGTATTTTGAAATGGAACATAGAAGATAAATGTTAAGAAATATAACATTGGAAAATAAATTATTTCAAAAGGGTGGAAACCAAAATTCAAGACAAGAATCATGTTACAATGACTTATACTTCCCCCAAATAAAAAGCAGTATTAACATCAATGAATCAAAATAGTAAAAAGCACTTACTACCATAAAGCATCATAGAATTATATTTGAAAAGAAGACACATGAACAAATGATTCCATTATAGTCTCTCATATTTTTAAAAATTCTTAAGTAATAATATGATGATAAACCAACTTATTGACATATTTTCTGTGGTCAGAAAATCCACACGTACATAGAGAATTTTATAGAATGAAGGAAAATAATACCTGACATCTACAAATTAGGCTTCTTTACCTTCCCATTTGTTTCTGAAATTCTGGCTTTAACAGATTTGGGCTCCATCAGTCTTCATCATCTGACTGCCAGTGTTTCCAGATACCCCTGACACATCACCTGAGAGACATTGTGTCCTGACACCCTCTGGCATTACCTTCTTAGGCAAAAAAAAAAATGAGTGTCACAACTTCTTGCCAATAAGCTTGAAATAAACTGAAAATGACGACTTGGTCTTAGGTTTTAGGTGCTGATGCCAAGTCTCAACACTAAAGCCAATTTTGCAGCCAATTTCTAAACCTCTGAAAATTGGGGTCAGTGGAAGGACAAGAAATCAACATGTTGACTCACTTTGAATACACCTTGTGAAAGTCAGGCATATAGATTGAATGTAAAAGCGTTCATTTGTTTATTACATTCCTTCAGACAGTTTTTAAAAAATAATTAGTCATGGATAATATGACCTCAGAAAAACTGTCTAAACAATAGGATCTGCTTAAAAGCATACTAAAAATCTTAAACGCTAAGTAAGCTTCTTTCTTTAGTAAATATAAATATTTAATCATACCTTTAATTATATTTTTGTTGTTGTGAAGTACCCTTAAGCCAGTTCTGACACATAGTCATCCTGTTATCATTTCCAAAGAGCTGTTGGTGAATTTGAACCACCAACCTTGCGGTACCAGCCCAGTGGTTATGCAGTGCCATACAGGACTTCAATTATAATTTTAGCAATGTATAGTTATTATGTAAAATATTTCATAGAAAAAATTAATTTAATTTTACAATGAGCATTTATTATTGTTAGTTCTACCTGTGGACATTTAGCACTGCTTGCTTTATCAGCCTTTCTCTCAATTAATTAATCCATCTTATTTATATGTATTTTTTATTTTTAAAAAGTTGCAGAAATTAATCACATTCTATTAGCTCGAATGCCACAATTGTTTAGTACTTCAATTAAATTTTGAGATGATGAGGTAAAGTTCACATACTATGAAATGCACACATCTTAAATTTAGTGTGATAAGTTTTGAAAAATACATGTAGCTTGCTACTCAAACTCCTCTCAGAACATCAGATATTACTGTTATTCCAGATAATCCCCTTATGTCTTCATTGTAATTTTCAATTGAAATAATCTTAAAATTAATATTTCATATGAAGGGATTAAAATTCCTTCCACTGATTTTTGATCTTGCAAAAATATCAAGTCAAAAATTATATTCCTGATTCAGTAAATAACATATACTCGATGAAGACTACATTAAACCAGAAATTTAATTTTCATTCCTTCAGAAAAAGAAAAATTAATTAGATACACCCAAAAGTAATGTCCGTTTTGACATGAAATGCTTTATACTTGATAATCATCAGAAAAGTAGTTAATATTTTTTCATAGTCATTGTCCTGGTCTAATGAGTCCTGGTGATGCAGTGCCTAAGCGCTTAGCTGCTAAAGGAAAGACTGCAGGTTTGAACCCACTCGTCCTCTGGGGAAGGAAGATGTGCCAGTCTGTTTCAGAAAAGATTCACAGCCCCGGAAACTCTTAGGGTCAGTTCTATGCTGTCTTGTATGGTTGCTACGGGTCAGAACTGACGGAACATCTTACAACAGGAACATTTATGCTTTAAGAAAACAAAATACTGGTTATGAATAAAGAAATATTTTTGTGTTGATCTTCCTTGATGAATTAAAATGAGAAGCATTATGTTTCCTGACTTGTTGAAAAATTTTTACAGTGCTTTGTAAATAGCGAGTCATTAATTAATGAAATATTGTTAATATATATTCACATTTCAAAATCAAATTATTCAATAGATTGTATTTAAATGCTAAAAATATTATTATGAAGAGAAAGTCAGATTTTCCTTTACTAAAATTTCAGAATTAAAACCTATTGGAAACCAAAGTGTCATGTTACTGACAGGGTTCCAATTTTACAAGTTTTACTCAATCTATTCAGGCTTGAAAACGGATAGTAAGATTCTCACACTTGGAGATACTTTTCCATTTTACCCAACTCAATGGGGTTTTGTGAAGGTCTTTTCTGTTATTTATGGAAGGTAAAATCTTAATATTCTTTAATCTTGAAGTTTTATTAATGAGGTATACTTTAAGAAAAAATAAAATGACTTTCCTGCAATTAAAAAAATGAGTTGAAGTTCAAAAGTTTTACCTTGAACTTATTTGTATTTGCCAAAAACTAGAAATTTCAACATATATTCATTCCTTTCCTCCCACCCTCACCACCCCAAACACGGCATCATTGACTGTTGTTGTTGTTAGCACTGTTGGGTGGATTCCAACTCATAGTGACCCCATATAGGATTTCTGAGGAGTGGCTGGTGGGTTTTAAGATAAGTCCAGTGCTTATCCTACAACACCATACTAGGACTATAGATACTAAATCCCTGCTTCTGCTATTAGAGTAAATATGCATCCAAATACTATAAATCACTGTTCAATTTTCCTTGAACTTACTACCATTTAAAAAAATATGTAATTACTCACTGCCATTGCAGAAAGAGACTATTCACTCAGAAAAGCATAAATCTGGGTATTATTTTCCCTGGCAATTGGAGATGGCCTGGAAAGAAAAAGAAAGCCATACTTTGGAATCTCAACAGAAGTAAGCATTTTCTCCCCTTAAAAAAGTTGTCTTAACCACTACATGGAATAAAATTATTTTTCAAAAAATAAAAATATATTCTAATTCTAGATAAAAATAATTGATAAATGTCAAATTAATTTTGATGAATAAAAAGAAATTGCAAACACTTAGTTATTCTCGTGCTCTGTGGTATAGAGGATTCCTTTGGGTTGAGCTTAAGTCCAGGATTATGTATTCTCAGATTTCATGCTATTGATATGTCTTCACTGAAATTTTTCCATCACCAAAGTCAATAATAGAAAGCCCCAATGACACCGAAATTGTACCTTGTCAATGATTGCCACTTTACACTGCTTTACAAAACAATTAAAGTTCTTTATGAAGAGTCTCCTTATTTTTAAGAATAAATTCTTGGAGTTACATAGCTTAAATAAAGGTTTCCATATGTCTCTTTTATATGCAAGAAATATCGACTAAACTTTCCTCCATCTTTTTTTCTACATTTGTCTTCCCTTGCCTCCTTTTTAGCCTATCCCTCTACTAGACACAAAGAGAAAAAGAGAAAAGGGTAGAGCTATCAGAAATGAATTATGGTATTTGATAACTATTCAATAAATGTGGTCTTAAATTACACAATTCCATAATCTCTCGATCCCTAGATAAAAATTATATTGATAAAAAATTAGTCCCTAACATAAAGCTCAATGTAATATTCAATCTCTATTTCATTTACTGCTTGATATTTTTGTAACTTTTAGTTGTTGCTGAGAGTCATTTCCCACTCATAGTGACCCTGTAGTTGAAACTGACCTTATGATCCAGTGCTTATCCTACAGTGGCCACACCTGTTGTTTGATTTTATTGCCACAACTGTGTTTAAATTAAAAGGAGCTTTGGTAGTGTAACGGATTTTGAGCTGGCTTGTGAACCACAAGGTCAGAAGTTTGAATATACCAATCTCTCTGGGAGAGAAAGATGAGGCTTTCTGATCCCATAAAGATTTGCAGCCTCTGAAACCCTCTACAGGGTTGCTGTGACATGGAACTGACTCGATGGTACACACCCACCACCACCATGATTAAATTTGTTTCAAATGTATAGACATTTTTATCAGTTAATTTTATCTGAGTCTTTCTGTATCATTCAAGAGGAGAGGCGCTGATCATTAGAGTCACCTCAAAGAAGCATGCTGGCCACATGCAGATCTCATATTTGTATGTGAACATAGGATTAAAGGAATGCTCAGTGTTATGCTGCAACCATGTGTATTTCCTATGCCAAAGAAAAAAGTAAAACAACAGAACATTCTCCTTTTTTGGGAGCTCAAAGTTTGGGTAGAACCATTTTCCTTTCATAGCTCAATGCACCTCTATATACCAAATACCATTAAAGTAGAAAAAATGATCATTATACAGAAAATTTCATATAATATTTATTTCCAGTGTCAAGTGCTGTAGAGTTGGTTCTGACTCACAGCAACTCAGCGTAGAGTTTCCATGAAGTGTCTGGTGGTTTTGGACCACTGACCTTATGGTTAGCCGTCTAGTGGTTATCCTACAGAGTTACACCAGTACTCCATATTTCCAGTGTGGCTTATTTCAAGTCTTCTTTAATAACTGCCCTTTCAATTATTGCATTATCTAAACAAGCTATTTTGTGAGGTACTATTTAAAGAAACCACTAAAGAAACTGGAGACTACGCTAGGTATCTTGACTGAGATAATTTAATTCAGGGTACTGTTTACCTAGTATTGATTATGTGCCATGGAGTTGGATCTGACTCATAATGATCCTGTATATGGTTTCTGAGGTTGTAAAGCTTTACAGGAGCAGAAAGCCTCATCTTTTCCCCATGGATCGGCTGGTGGGCTTGAACCACGGACCTTGTGGTTCCCAGACTGGTGCTTTTCATAAAGATTTAGAGAATACTTAATTATGTAAATAAAATGTATGCACGATGAGGAATTGTGCCTAGTACATGACATTCATTCATTGAAATTTATTATTATTAATGTTTTAATAATAAAAATATTACTTTTCTACCATTTTGATATATTTTACACTGAGTTTTTCTATGATATGATAATATCTCCACTATGAGATATGAACAAAACTGATGTTTAAGGAATACTTAACGCGGTTGAAAAGAAATCTTACAGAAATTAAATAATTTACCTGATCTACATTTTCTTAGCTAAGAATATTTTCAGATTCTCTCCTTTTTACTATACTAAATTTTGAATTGGAAAAATATAACAGAAATAAATTAGGAGAGTAAAGCAAAGGCTTGATATGGAAAACCATATCTATATATCTATATATATGTATTTATTGTACCTTTTCTCTTTAATGCTAACACTTTAATGCTAACTTCTATAATATACTATGCCCATATAACTAAATTTCCTATACTCCATCCTCTAGCTTCCTCTGATTTTCCAGAGAGTCTGTATCATTGGTGCCTGGCACAGGGGTCCTGTACACATTGCCCAGTATTACACAGCTGTGAGAAAACAGATAAGTCTCAAAATAGCCTCTTACTGAACTCATTTCATATAAAAGTTTCCATTAGCAATTAGGAGAAAACTTGCTAAAACTCCTGTATTTCTATAGTTACAATATCTTCTTTTCCTTTTCCCTTTCTTCCCCCTTCCTTTTTTTATTCTTCTACTGAAAAAAAAATGTGTTCTCCAAATTCAGAGCAGAAAAGATAGCAATATCATTTTCTACCCCAAACTCCTATAAATATATAATTTGACCTAAGCTCTATTATTTTCAAATTTTAGAGGAAATTATATCTTAGCCTTGTAAGATAATACGAGGGGGCTTCAAAAAGTTCATGGAAAAATGGAATTAATAGATAATGGAATTTTTCCCAAATTCCTTGAAGTTCCATTGTAATAATTAATTCCTTCATATTTTTTTATTTTCCAACACTATTTTACATAAAGCGTTTGCAACAAAAATCCCTCTGATGTAAACGTAATGAACGTAATATAGTTCTTGATGGATTGCATTCTCATTATTGTTTTCTAAACCAGTTAAGTTCTAGCTTATATGCCTGTCACTATAGAACATTAGTTTTCTGATTACAGTTTTCAAATCAAGATATTTTTAGTTTCAATTTCCTGGGCATTCATCTTCAGCATTTCATGACATTGACTCTTGAATTCTCTTGTTTTACCATTGCTTCCCTGAAATGCTGCTGCCCTGCTTCTGTCTTCCCTTCTTAGTCCTTCCCATCACAATTGTTGTTGTTGTTAGGTGCCATCAAGTCAGTACTGCACAGCAGAACAAAACACTGCCCAATCCGAGGCCAACCTCGCTACTGTTGCCACGCTTGAGTCCATTGATGCTACCACTTGACTGATTCATCTCGTTGGGGGTCTTCCTCTTTTTCTCTGACCCTCTACCTTATCAAACATGATATCCTTCTCCAGCGACTGGTCCCTCCTGACAATATGTCCAGAGTATGAGAGAAAAAGTTTGGCCATCTTGGTTGCTAAGGAGCACTCTGGCTGCACATTTTCCAAAACAAATACATTGGTTCTTTTGGCACTTTTGTGGCACTTTCAATATTGTCCTCCAACACCATAACTCAAAAGCATCAATTTTTCTACCATCTTCTTTATTCACTGTCCAGCTTTTGCATACATATGAGGTTATTGAAAATACCATGACTTGGGTCAGGTGCACTTTAGTCCTCAAGCTAACATCTTTGCTCTTCAACACTTTGACAAGGTCTTGTACAGCAGACTTGCCTAATGCATTGCGTTGTTTGATTTCTTGACTCCTGCTTCCTTGAGTGTTGATAGTTGATCCAAGAAGAATGAAGTTCTTGACAACTTCAATCTTTTCTCCAGTGATAAGAATGTTGTTCATTGGTCCAGTGGTGAGGATTTTTGTTTTCTTGACATTGAGATGTAATCCATACTGAAGGCTGTGCTCTTTGATCTTCATCAGTAAATGTTTTAAGACCTCAGCAAGCAAGGTTGCTACATATCACAGGTTGTTAATGAGTCTTCCTCCAATCCTGATGCCATGTTTCTCTTCATAGAACCCAGCCTCTCAGATTATTTGCTCAGTTTACAGGTTGAATAAATATGGTGAAAGAATACAACTTTGTTGCACACGTTTCTTAACATGTTCTGTTTGAACAACTGCCTCTTGTTCCAGGTACAGATTCCTCATGAACACAATTAAGTGTTCCAGAATACTCATACTTTGCAATGTCGTCCATAGCTTGTCATGATCCACACAATCAAAAGGCTTGGCATAGTCAATAAAGCACAGGTAAACATCTTTCTGATATTCTCTGCTTTCAGCCAAGATCCATCGGACATCAGCAATGATATTCCTTCTTTCACAGCCTTTTCTGAATCTGGCCTGAACGTCTGGAAGTTCTCTGTCAATGTATGCTTGTAGCCATTTCTGTTTTACCTTTAATAAAACTTAACTCGCATGGGATATCAAAGAGATTGTCCAATGGTTTCCGCATTCCATTGGGTCACCTCTCTTTGGAATGGGCACAAATACGGATCTGTTCCAATCAGTTGGCCCCATAGTTGTCTTCCAAATTTCTTGGCAGAGATGAGTGAATGCCTTCTGTGCTGCCTCACTTTCTTGAAAGATTTCAAGTTGTATTCCACTAATTCCTGGTGCCTTGTTCTTTGCCAATTCCTTCAATGCACCTAGGACTTCCTCCTTCAGTATCATCGGCTCTTGATCATATGCTGCCTCTTGAAATGGTTGAACATTAACCATTTCCTTTTGGTACAGTGACTAACAATTACTACCAATGAATTAGACTTACTATTGGATGAGGCAACTTAAATTACACACAGGATTTCTAAAATTGGCTCCCCATCGGTATTACTCATTGATCACAGAATAAATTCAATCCTTCTTTTATAAAAGACCTGAAAACTTTTTCTAAAAATATAACATATCTAAGATAAATAGTCCCAAATGCAAAATGGGGTTCTGTTTTGATGTCTCCATAAGTTGCTTCTCACATACTTGGAATGCCTGTGTTGTTGTTTTGTTTTTATTGCCTTTTATTGGTAGTATCTTTATAAATCCAATATTTATTTGTATTTGGAGTTGACAACATTACAAGTACACTTAAAAATAAATTTTAACTTTGTATTTAGCACATAGTACAAATGATAAGCTATAAAACAACCAGTTTGTCAGTGTGGTTTATTGTAACTTGAATATACTGTGAGTCAGGAACTACCTGTATTTGTTTGCACTGACCTAAGCTAGTTTTTTCTATGCTCCTACTGTGATATGAATCATAATCATTATAAAACCAAAAATTATCGTAAATAAAAAAAACACCTATGTCCACTGCTTCATCCTGGACTCCTGGAATGTTTCATTCTGTTGGCCATAGGGTCACTATGAGTCTGTACTGACTCCATCACACCTAACAACAGCAATAACATATATATGTATATATATGCATTCATGGTGTGGCACTTTAGGATCAGCTCTGAACTGGGAGCTACAAGGCCAGTAGTTCAAACCCATCAGTTGCTCCTTGGAAACATTCTGCAGGGTCATTATGAGTGGGAATTGACTCAATGGCACTTAACAAGAACAACAACTATTTTTCTGTTTCTTTCAAGGTTTCATCATGGTATTTGGAGAAACATTTCCAAGTAATTTATAAAAGAATTGTGTCAATACAAAACCATTTAAATTATCATTAAGTCTTAAATGCTAAATGCTAAGATCTGCATATTTCCATAAGGTTAAAAAAAAAGGCACCAGATGGAAAAAAAAGGTAAAAAATAATAGAAATTTTCACCCATAAAATTCCCTGGCACTGGATGATTATTATTAAAAACAAAATAAACAGAAAATCAAATGAACCATTATTCATTCATTATTTGTTGAGCAAACTGTGAGTGATCAAGCTGACTTTTAGATGATAAAGATACACATTTAACAAAACAAATACATTTTCATAGTATCTGTATTCTTATTGGGGCTCCACATAGGAAATAAATACTTAACAATAAGTAACAGCAGTCATTGAAACCCTATGGAATGCCGTCCTACACTGAAACACTTGGAATCATCAGAAGTAGGATTCCACTCTTGACAACTTGGAGGGAGGAAAGCTGCCAAGAAGTGAATCACCATAGAATGATGTGGTCTATCAAGTCTTGATGGAAGCATTGGACTGGAGAGTTAGTAAGAGTTTTCTTTGAGGGCATGAGAATAATGCGTAATCTTAAAAGTTAAGAAGAGCCAAACATTGGGAAGTCAAGTTTGAGCCTATCCAACAGAGAGAAGAGTTGGTGCAAAGGTCTTACAGTACAAATGAAATCCATGTTCATGCAAAGAGTTGGTGAGAAGAGTTGGTGCAAAGGTCTTACAGCACAAATGAACTCCATGCTTCCAAGAATAGAAGGAAGGCCAGTGGAATTGAATGGAGCAGTGTGAAGTCAGAAGGGGAACGGTAACAGAACCATTATAGACTAGGATAAGGAGTTAGGTTTATATAAATGTGAGAGGACACTATGAGAACACTGTAAGCAGATGTTGATTTATATAGCCAGATTTGCGTTATCTTTTGAGTAGCTCTCTGTTGATATTCGTAACCTCTATTGATATTCATAGCCACTGGTAGCGTAGTGGTTACGAATCGGGCTGTGAACCTTAAGGTCAGCGGTTCGAAACTACCAGCTGCTCCGCGGGAGAAAGATGAGGCTTTCTACTCCTGTAAGGATTTACACCCTCGGAAACCCTGTACAGGGTCGCTATGGGTCGGAACCGACTCGACGGCACTTAACAACAACAACAACAACTGTTGATATTATATAGAGCATGAATGGTATGGGAGTCCCTAAGTGGTTCAAACAGTTCATGTCCTTGGCTGATAACCAAAAGGTTAGAGATTCAAGTCCATCCAGAGGTATCTTGGAAGAAAGGCCTGGAGATTACTTTTTTAAAATTTTTTAAATAGCTTTTGAAAACCATGGAGAGCACAGTACTATCCTCACAATCCTGTGTTTTCCATGAGTCAGAACTGACTTAAGGTAACTGTTTTGTTTTTCTGGATTATGAGTGGTATTATTTGTCCTATAATTTGGGGAAAAAATATACTACAATGTGGCACTGTCAGATAAACAC
The DNA here is from genome assembly GCF_000296735.1 of Chrysochloris asiatica. NCBI lineage: Eukaryota > Metazoa > Chordata > Mammalia > Afrosoricida > Chrysochloridae > Chrysochloris > Chrysochloris asiatica. The sequence continues at coordinate 1,707,004 of NW_006408682.1, forward strand.
TGGACTGCTGATCCCAAAGTTGATGGTTCAAACCCACTAGTCACTCCTCAGTAACCCTATTAGTTGGAACCAATTCAATGGCTCTTAACAACAACAGCAATCTTTTCAAATGGTATTTGATGTATACTTTAAATATTACTCAATTTATTTTTGTGTCATGTCACTATACTGGCATAACTCAAGGACAAGATGTTGCCAACATTTCTCTCAATGCCTGAAATGTAGATGCTCAAGAAATATTGCTTAGATATTGTATAGAAAAACAAATATGAAAAAGTTAGAGAAGCACATACTTTCATTGATTCTTCTTTTTATCTTAAAAAAAATTGTTTACATTAAAGTGCCATCACATATGTATCATGTTGAAACAAGGGATAAAAACTAATAAAATTGTTATAGAATATATTATACAATGTCCTTAATGATTTCATCAGAAAAGAAAATCTATTCAGCAATTATTAAAACTGGGAGCTTTATTTTAGTTAAACACTTGAAGATCACTGAAATTCTTAGGCACAAGAATGGAAATATTCTATAAGTATGTTTCTCAGATATTCATGAATCATACTGTCTTAGTATTGATTTTATTGTCTATTTATAGCATAGATTTGTTATGAAATATTATAGCTTCCTCTCTAACTGCATGTGCTTTCTTGGTGAACTTTACTCTTTGCTATTATTACATTGAGAGAAGCCCACTTTTCCAAAAAGCAATAGTAAAGTGAATTTAGGGAATTTCAGTGACTTATTTGAAAAAATCAGGCTTTTGTTTCCTATTGTTTTCAGTTTGTTCTCTTCTGGAAAGCACACAGGTCACCCTTTTGAAGTAGCTCTGATTTATTCCACACGGTGTCACTCTGTCCCTGACAAGCTGCTTAGTTATCATTGGGTCCATTTCTGAACTTCTTCTACTGGATATTAAGGTGGAAAAGAAGCACATTTATTTTGAGCCATAAAAATGGAAAATACCACTTTCCTAAATGAGATAGTGTGGTTCGTTTTCCCAACTGACTCACATGTCTTTCAAACTTTAAAACACATAGTATGTTGTAACTTAAGTAGGAAGGTCTATTACTTTGTCTCCCCAGGCTGTCACCAAATTAATGGATTTAAAAAGAAATATTTCCAACATGCATTTATCACAACTGCCTTACAATCTTCTATTCTTGCTCCTATTTTAGTTCTTAATTTAAAAATAGTTTTATATTTAAATATGCATTTTTAGATTTTAAAACCCAATTATGTTTTAAATTGTGAATATTTATTTTATATATGAGTATAAAATAAACTGCTCAATGGTACAAAAGTATCTTTAAAACTGCAAGAGTAATGTAAAACATTTTAATTGAATTAGAATTTAAAAATAGATAATAATAGCATATGGTACAGTAGAACTCACAAGAGAAAGTTCTTGATAGTATTTCTCCTAACTTTGTAACTGTAGCAATAATCCATGGGCATTGATTCAATTCTGAGTCACACTGTGCTTCTAGACCAGAGTGGAGTTACCCATACAGTTTCCATAGTCTTTATGGAAGCAGACAGACTGCCACATCTTTCTCCCACAGAGTGTGTGTTTAAAGTTTTAAGTTAGCAGTAGAGTATTAAAACACTGTTATTTGTAGCGAGAGACAGTAATCTCCTAATATACATGTACCACTGCAAAAATGGCAAAGAGAATTGTCTTACTTCCTCTGGCTTCACGTGGGCTAAGGAGAATAAAACTCGCAATTGGCCCTAGGCTGACATAGAGGTCAGACATTTTTCTATCCTAAAACATTTTTGACTCTATTCTGACAACAACCATCTGTCCAACAGCACTTTCTGCTGCGCATTTCAGTGAGATGATCTGTTGCAGTAGCCACAGAGAACTCCCAAACAATGCTCACAATTAGGGGGGTTATTAAGGAAGGGAATAGGGTACATTTCAGGATCAGAAACAACTCAGAATGCAGCAGTTCTCCAGGCAAGAATGCCTCTTCTCTGCCTTATGGCACACATACCTCACACGAGTATTGGACCTCCACCCTGCTCCGACAAGGGCTGCAAAGGTCCAGTATTCAGTCTGTAAATGCCCAAAGGGCACATTCTACAAGCCAGCCTCCTGCCTATAGGCATTCAGCTTTACTCTATCCATGAATTTAGATGCCCATAGCTGCTCTGTCTCTGCCTCCATTTGCCAGTTTGCTTGTTGTTGTTAAGTGCCATCAAATTGGTACTGACCCATGGCGACCCTGTATAGGATTTCCAAAGAGCACCTTGTGAGCTTGAACAGCTGACCTTGCTGTTCAAACCTGCTTTGCAGTCCAGGATATTAACCTACAGTGCCGCCACACCAGGACTCCTTTTTCCAGGTAGGGATCCACAAAATATAATAAGGTTCACTCATGTTCTTCATTCTTGATAATCTTGGGATCATCTGTTTCTTCTTCTGAGAAGGCTCCTTTTAAACATAGCAGGATTGCAAAATGAACCAATCCCAGCATTAGAGTCCTGTACACCCTATTTGCATAGTCCCATGCAATTAGTTGGTGAGAATTAAGACATTGGATAGAAAAACCATATCATTTAATTCAAGGTACCACAAATAATGCAGAGAAAAATAGCAGGACACTCACTTGCCATTGACATTGTATTATTAGTACACAACTATTAATAACATGATATAACATTGTAGCATTCTAGTCCTGGTATGGTGCTGTGAGTTAATGCACTGGACTGCAAGATCGGCTTAAACCACAAGATCGGTGGTTCAAACTCACCAGAAGCTCCTTGGAAACCCTATTCAGGGTCACTATGAGTCAGAACCAACTCAATGGCGCGTAACAACAACAACATCATATAGAAGACTCTGAAGCTAATAACTTAATAACATTTTAGGATATGTTGTGAACTGTTCTTAAAAGTCATAGTTTCTATGTTGACCATCTCTAGTAACTAGCAGCTAAATGCTTCTTAGGGCTTTCTTACTTTGTGCTATCTCCAGCAGTTCCCATTCATAATCCAGACTTTTTCAGTCTGTGTGCTCTTTGGTAAGTCACTTCACCATTGGGTGCTTCAGTTTCTTCACATGTAATATGAAAATCATAACAGTACATATCTCAAATAGTCATTGTCAGTGCTAAGTGAATATGTGTGTGTGTGTGTTGTTGTTGTTGTTAAGTAGTGCCAAGTCAGTTCCAGGTCACATTGGCCCTGTATAGTGTTTCCAAGGAGCAGCTTAATGGATTTGAACTGCCTACCTTGTGGTTCGCAGTCCAATGCCGATCCTACAGCGCCACACCAGGAGTCCATATATTATTAGGGTCCTTTTTTTATTATTGGTGAGTGGAAATAACAGGCAAGAGTCTACTCACATAATTTTATGGTTAATATATATACATTGATATGTGTTTCAAAGAATTGAACTTCACTAACTGGCTAATGCATCTCTAGAACGACGACAGAAACAGAAAAACATAATTTAAAATAAAATATTGCGCTTCAGATGTTTACTTGACTTTGGGGAAAGAAAGATTAGACTTCTGGACTTTATTAGTAGAAACACCTTAAGTGGCACCTTGTTACTGTGGATGATTAACTAAGGATTGTTTTAAGGAAGACTTTCAAGCATACAATGGTTGATTGTTCTCTGAAGTTCTTGTAGGTTTTATTGAAGTGTAGGATTTTATGCCTCAAGGAAAAAGGTAGTGGAGAGTAGGAAATTGGTGGGGGTTGAAGAGTGTGACAGGAGAAGCATTAAAACTGTATAGCAAACAATCTATGACCAAAACTATATTGGTGTTAAGTGCCATCAAGTCAATTTGTGGCCCTGTATAGGGTTTTTGAGGAACTGATGATGAGTTTGAACTGCCAACCTTGCAGTTCAAACCGACCTTGTAGTTGAGTGCTTGCTTGCTGCGTTACACCAGAATTTAAAAAAAGAAAATAATTGTATATAACTATAAATATTATAGAGTCCTGGTGTGGCACTGTGGGTTAATGTGCCAGATTGCAAAGCCATTTGAACTGCAAGGTCGGTGGTTCAAGCTCACCAGAAGCTCCTCAGAAACCCTATACCACATCACTATGGATCAGAATTGACTCGACAGCACTTAACAAGAACAACATAAATATTATACATAATATACACATGAGCACATATATGGCTTAATTGCCTGGTAAGATTCTAAATCCTCTTTAATATTATTAGTTTTCTCCTCTAATAGTTTGCAAACTCAAAAACAATTGTAATATCAATCAATTCCATTGGTTAGTCCCTAACCAATTTCTAAAATCATGATAGGAACTTAATACATAGTCGTTGATGATAATATAAGGGTAAGACAAGAAGATTGCTACTAGGGCTCCAGTTCATATGTGTACAAGTTTATCTCAAGGCAAATGTGCTTAACTATGCCTATACCATCAGTGTATGGCTGCAGACATGTTCTCTCAGTTATGCACTTGTGTTAGTTTCATTAGGATGCTTACACACACACACACACACACACACACTAGTCCAGTAAAAACAGTGACTTTAGAGAGATTCTGCTGGGCTAGTTCAATTCAAGGCAGATAGGTCAGCTCAGAAGGTACTAGCAACTGTTTTTGTTTTTTTGGTTTTGGATTCCAAAAGGGTAATCTTGATAGATTTTCTCAAAGGACACCAGTTAAATACAGGGACTTACTATGAAGTTTTCAGTAAATTAAGCTGCATTGGTGAGAATAAAAGGCCAAGAAATTTGGGCCAACCAAGTTTTTCTCATCACAACAAAGTACCTGTTCATTCTTTGAGAGTAGCAAGGGCAGTCCTGTGAGAAAGGTTTCTTTGGAAACGTTACTCCCTCCACTCTACAGCCTCATCATGCCCCTCAGATTTCTCTTTTGTTCCTTACTCAAAAACATTTAAAAGGGACAGGGTTTGAGTCCTATAGACCTACACAGAGAATATACTGAGAAACAATAGCTTTGCATTTTGATATTACTGTTTGATAAAGTTTTTCAGAATTTTGTACCAATGTTTTTTTTTACGTACTCTCTCTCATATGTCCTGGTGGGGAACTATAGGATAAATACTGGTCTGCTGACTACAAGAATGATGGTTCAAGCCCACCAGTTGTTTCTCAGAAACACTATATAGGGTTGCTATGAGTTGGAATCAAATCAATGATATTTAACAACAACAACATATGCCAAATCAAAGTACGGCTAAAAGTTCAGTAGTATAATCCATTCCACAGTGTACCTGAAATCCCAGGTGCTATAAAATTTTCTGTGGATGTATTGAAATTAGAAACATCATTTATACTCTTATTTTGTATAATTGATGGACTTATACAGAGCTTCCTTGAATGTCTAAAACCCTTGCCTATTCCAACATTATAAAGATAATCTGTATTTTCTTTGCAATGTTTTTATTTTTCTCTCATTGATTAATACTGAATATAAAGATTCTAAACAAGTATGTTTCTTTTTTCAGATACAGTGTTGAAATTGAATTTCTGCGCCTCCAACCACCCGCATTAGCACTACTAAATCTAAAATGGGATTTAGTTGATTATAGAGGGCTAACATTCCCACTGCAATACCAGAAAAAAAACCAACAGCCACACACAAACAAAAAAATTTAAATGTCAGTATTTGCTGGAAGCAATGAAGTCTAGATAAACTGCAAAATCCAGAGTGTGAAAATACATTTTATGTGAGTTGACCATTGTTAAATGTTGTTGAGTTGGTTCTGACTTATAGCAACCCTATTATAGAGTTTCCAAGGAGCGGCTAGTGAGTTTCAACCACCAGCCTTCAGTTCAAACCAACCTCGGAATCCAGTGCTTATCCAACAAAGCTACATACACCAGGACCATAGGCACATGTTAACCATTTGTTGCTAAGTGCCATCATGTTGGTTCTAAATCAGCAACATTGAATAAGTCATCAGTTGAAACCCAACCGCTGTTCCTCAGTAATGAACAGGGTCACTATGATTCAGAACAGATTGGACAGCACTTACCACCACCAACAAAATAAGGTACAGGAAGAGAGGGAGGTAAAAAGTAGAGTTGTTGTTGTTGTTGTTAAGTGCCATCGAGTCGGGTCCGACCCATAGCGACCCTGTACAGGGTTTCCGAGGGTGTAAATCTTTACGGGAGTAGAAAGCCTCATCTTTCTCCCGCGGAGCGGCTGGTAGTTTCGAACCGCTGACCTTAAGGTTCGCAGCCCGATTCGTAACCACTACGCTACCAGAGCTCCTTAAAAAGTAGAGTAATAGGTGGCAAATTGGTAGGCAAGTAAAGGAGAAGAAAAGTAGTTATATCACTCAAGAATCTCGCTTGAGCACATGAAAGATGGTGGAACACTCACTGAGACGTGTAGAAGTTTATGCTAATTCATAATAATGTCTACTCTACCCATGTGGTATCTGGCTAGTCAGAAGCTAGCCTTAGAAGATATTATGTCACACTTCCTTCTTAGAATTTAAAAAAAGAAAGAAACCAAGGGAATGGAAAGGGGAAAAGGGTTTTAAAGACAGAGAGAGGAAGAGGGAAAAGGAAACAAAGAGAGAAAGAACAGCACTAGTAAAAAGAAGATAATAAAATGATAATGGTTTGTGACATACCATTTTTAACCTCAGCTGGTTTTTTAACTCCGCTCTACCATTTGAAGATAGGCAATCTTTGACAAGTTGATTAATGTCTCCGTAATCAGTTATCTCATTTGTAAAATATAATTTCTTAGTGATTTTACTTATGTAAGTAAACATCTTTCTCTCTCTTTATTTCCATAATATATTGATGATCTATTTAATGTTAGCAAAATTGCATGGTTAAGACATTAAATTAAGTATAGTATTTACAAACATAGGCCAAACTGCAGGATGTGGAGGAGAATATATATATACATATATATATATAGTAGCGTAGTGGTTACGAATTGGGCTGTGAACCGCAAGGTCAGCAGTTCGAAACTACCAGAACCGACTCCACGGCACTTAACAATAGCAACAATATATATGGCAAAGATAAGTAAGCTTCTTAATCACAACCAAACATTTTGAGTAAATGGATCGGTGGGCTGGAAGGCTTAGGATCAAAGGTAAATTTTTGTTGTTGTTAGGTGCCATTGAGTCAGTACCAACCCATAGTGATCTTACAGCAGAATGAAACACTGCCCGATTCTGGGCCAACCTCACTACTGTTGCCACGCTTGAGCCCATCGATGTTGCCACCTGGCCAATCCATCTCTTTTTCTCTGACCCTCCAGCTTACCAAACATGATATCCTTCTCTAGTGACTGGTCCCTCCTGACAGTATGTCCAAAGTATGAAAGAAGAATTTAGCCATCTTTGCCTCCAAGGAGCACTCTGGCTGCACTTCTTCCAAAACAGATCTATTGGTTCTTTTAGCGGCCCATGACACTTTCAATATTCTCCTCCAATACCATAACTCAAAAGCATCAATTCTTCTATCGTCTTCCTTATTCACTGTCCAGCTTTGGCATGCATATGAGGTTATTGAAAATACCATGGCTTGGGTTAGGTGCACCTTAGTCTATTAGCTGACATCTTTGCTCTTCAACACTTTGAAAAGCTCTTGCGTGGCAGACTTACCTAATGCAATATGTCCTTTGATCTCTTGACTGCTGCTTCTGTGAGTGTTGATAGTTGATCCAAGAAGAATGGTGTCTTTGACAACTTCAGTCTTTTCTCTGTTTATAAGATGTTGTTCATTAGTCCAGTGGTGAGGATTTTTGTTTTCTTTATGTTGAGATATAATCCATACTGAAGGCTGAGCTCTTTGATCTTCATCAATAAATGTTTTAAGTCCTCTTCACTTTCAGCAATCAAGGTTGTATCATCTGCATATCGCAGGTTGTTAGTGAGTCTTCCTCCAATCCTGATGCCACATTTTCCTTCATATATCCTAGCTCCTCAGATTATTTGCTCAGCATACAGGATGAATAAGTATGGTGAAAGAATACAACTTTGTTGCACATGTTTCTTAATTTTAAACCATTCAGTGTTCCCATGTTCTGTTCAAACAACTTCTTTTTGGTCCAGGTACAGATTCCTCATGAGCACATTTAACTGTTCCAGAATACTCATACTTCACAACGTTGTTCATAGCTTGTCATGATCTACACCATCGAAAGACTTTGCATCATCAATAAAACACAGGTAAATATCTTTCTGATATTCTTTGCTTTCAGCCAAGATTCATTGGACATCAACAATGATATCCCTTTTTCCACAGCTCTTCTGATTCCAGCTTGAACCTCTGGAAGTTCTCTGTTAATGTATGATTGTAGCCGTTTCTGTATTACCTTTAGCAAAACTTTACTCTCATGGGATATCAAGGAGATTGTCTGATTATTTCCACACTCCATTGGGTCACCTCTCTTTGGCATGGGCACAAGTACAGATCTCTTCCAATTAGTCAGCCAGATAGTTGTCTTCCA
>NW_006408682.1:1715786-1725190 GCF_000296735.1 Chrysochloris asiatica
TCTTTGTTTTTAGTTTTCTGACTCCAGATCTTTGCACATTTTGTTGTAATATTTGGCTTTATCTTCTCAAGCTGATCTTTGAAATTTTCTGTTCAGCTCTTTTACCTCCTCATTTCTTCCATTTGCTTTAGCATCTCTATGCAGGAAAGCAAGTTTCAGTGTCTCTTCTGACATCCATTTTGACCTTTTCCTTCTTTCTTGTCTTCTTAATTAATTTTGCTTTCTTCATGTATGATGTTCTTGATATCATCCCACAACTCTTTTGGTGTTCGGTCTTTAGTGTTTAATATATCAAATCTGTTCTTCAGAAGATCTCTAAATTCAGGTGGGATATATTCAAGGTCATATTTTGGCTCTCATGGACTTGTTTTCATTTTCTTCAGCTTCAGTTTGAATTTGCATAGGAGTAATTGATGGTCTAAGGATCTCTGGTAGCATAGTGGTTACAAGTTGGGCTGCCAACCTCAAGGTCAGCAGTTCGAAACTACCAGCAGTTCCGTGGGAGAAAGATGAGGTGTTCTGCTCCCATTCATATTTACAGCCTTGGAAACCCTGTGCAGGGTCACTATGAGTCAGAACCGACTGCACGGTACTTACCAACAACAACAATTGATGGTCTGTTCCACAGTCTGTCCCTGGCCTCGTTTTGACTGATGATATGGAGCTTTTCCATCATCTCTTTCCGCAGATGTAGTCAATTTGATTTCTATGTATTCCATCTGGTGAGTCATCTCTTATGCTGTTTAAAGAAGGTATTTGAAATGACAAATCATTGGTTTTGCAGAATTCTATCATGCATTCTCCAGCATCATTTCTATCACCAGGCCCATATTTTCCAATTACTAATCCTTCCTCTTTGCTCCCAACCTTTGCATTCCAATCACTAGTAATGATCAATACTGATCAATCTTGATTGCATGTTTGATCAGTTTCAGATTGAAGAAGTTAGTAGAATTCTTCTATTTCATTCTCACTGGCTTTAGTGGTTGGTGCGTAAATTCGAATAATAGTGGTATTAACTGGGCTTCCCTGTAGACGCATGGATATTATCCTATCACAGACAGCATTGTACCTCATGACTGATCTGGATACGTTCTTTTTGATAATGAATGCAACACCATCCCTCTTCATTTTGTCATTTCTGGCATCCATATGGTTGTCAGATTCAAAGTGGCCAATACCAGTCCATTTCAGCTCACTAATGACTAAGGTATCAATGTTTATGTGTTCCATTTAATTTTTCACAACTTCCAATTTTCCCAGATTCATACTTCGTACATTCTATGTTCCCATTTTCAATGGATGTTTACAGCTGTTTCTCTTCATTTTGAGTTGTGCCCCATCAGCAAATGAAGGTCCCATGGGCTTTTCTCCACCGGCTTTACTCCATTTGAATCATCACGGTCAACTCTACTTTGAGGAGGCAGCTCTTCCCCAGTAACATTTTGAGTGCCTTCCAACCTGAGGGACTCATTTCCTCGCACTATATCTGACAGTGTTTCTCTTTTTTTCATAAAGTTTTCAGTTACTAAATATTTGGAAGTAGTTTGTCACTCTATCTTCCTAATCTTTCTTTGTCTGGAAGCTTATCTGAAACCTGTCCACTGTGGGTGACCCTGCTGGTTTTTAAAATACCGGTGGCATAGCTTTCAGAATCACAGCAACTCATAAGCCAGTACAGCACGACAAACTGACAGATGAGTGATAGACAGGCAAATTGGCATAATATAATTTAAAAATACAATGTTCTACATCCATTCTACTTAGGGGAGTAACACATGGTCTTTAAAATCCTCTGAGTGGCCATCTAAGGTGCTAATATTGCTCTCTACCTTCCAGAGCAAAGACATGCGAAGAAAGGCAAAGACCCAAGGATAAACTTAGTCCTAAAGACTAAAGGACACTTTGAACCTCAGCCACTATTACCCTGAGACAAGAAGAACTAGATGGTGCCTAGCTACTACTGTTGACTAATCTTAAAGGGAATTATAATAGAGGGTCCTGGATAGAGTTCATGAAAACTGTGAGACAGAATTCAAAATCATAAAAAAAGACCAGGGGGACTGAGGTAAACCCTGAGATTATGACTCTCACTTTTCAGGCCTCATTGTGAAATCACCCCGGAACTCAAATTTCATCTCAACACTGCGTAGGCCCATAGGGTGAATGATAAGACCAGGAAGGTATGTCCTCCTTAAAACAGCCCACTATATGGTATCAAAAAGGGATAAAATTTAGAAGACAGAAATGAAAGAAAAGAAGAATGAAAATGGTAAACATAAGAAGGAAGTGGGGAAAATGCTGTACATTGTGGGGACTGCAATCAGTGTCAAGAAATGTGTATGAATTGTTGAACAGGGAACCAGCTTACTATCAAGATTTTCACATAAATCTCAATGTTGTTTTTGTGTGCTGTTCAGTAGTTCTGATTCATGGTGACCCTATATAGGATTTCTGAGGACAACTAACCTTGCACAGTGCTTATCCTACAGTACCACTTCAGGACTGCAAATCACAATAAAAGGTTAAAAATAAATAAATAAATACAAGAGCGCTGAGGGGATACTTCTAGTTTGTATACTTTCTAGATTCTATTGCGTCTCTTGACTTTGTCGTCTAATTTCTAGAACCTATAAATCATAGTTATCTACAAGTTTGTGTATGCTAAAACTAATATCTGGATTTCTTGTGTGTATGTTTTAGGTCTGTTTCTATTATCTATTCTTTTTTTTGGATTACAATTGTATGATTTCACCTCCATGTATCACTGGAGATTTTTTGCTTAATCCTGGAGGTAATATATGAAAAACTATAGAGACAATTCACCGACCTGAATAAAATTATCATCTTTTATTTATTGTTAGTTCTGGTAAGCCAATAGTGTAATGGTAGATTACTTTAATGCTAATCAGGCAGATTTGTAGCAGTACTTCTGAATTATTAAGAACTGGTCTACATCTGTTTCACTTCAATTAATTGTATATAATTCTTTGAGGAATTCAGCTGAAAGCCTGGGGCATGAAAAGATCCCTTTCTTCTTTATAAGCTTTGAATTCCAATTTTTATCCTTATAGTTTGATAGAATTTTTGAATGATCCTTGAAGCTTCTCAGTCTATACACACTGTATTTTAAAAATCAGAAAATATATCAAGGGGGAAAAGCATGAAGTAGTCACTTAAAATATTAAATTCTAGAGTCTTAACTGAACCTCAGTAATTTTGTAATTCTCTGAAGCCATGGATATATATGTTGTTGTTGTTAAGTGCCCTATTCAGACTCACAGTGACCTTGTGTAGTGTGCCTGGGGCTCTAAGTCCTTATGAAAGCAGAAAATCCCATCTTTCTCCTGAGGAGCAGCTGGTGGACTTAAACTGCCAACTTTGTGGTTCACAGTCTGATGCTTATACTACAGAGCCATCACATCCCTGAATATAATGTGAAGGGACTTCAAACGTTAGTGTAAAACTGGATATAAAATATAATGGAATTTTCCCATAAACTTTTTAAAGCATATAAATGTATATATAGTGGTAGTAGTGGTGTACAGTGGTGTAAAACCCTGCTTAGGGTTTCCAAGGCTGTAAATCTTTATAGGAGCAGAAAGCCTCATCTTTCTCCCACGGAACAGCTGGTAGTTTCAAACTGCTAAACCTGAGGCTAGAAGTCCAATTCATAACCCCTATGTTCTCTCTCGCCATATACCTACATACATATATGGGCTAACTGTGGGTTAACCCACTATAATGCTCTCTCTCACTATATATACCCCTATATACATATATGGGTTCATTGTGGGTTAATACACTAGGCTGAAAAGTTGGTTTGAACTGCAAGGTAGGCGGTTCCAACTCACCAGTTGCTCTTTGAAATCTCTATACAGGGATGATATGGGTCAGAACCAACTTGATGGCCCTTAGCTTGTGGCTGGTGAGATTGAACCACCAACCTTGAGGTTCAAATGGGCTTTACAGTACAGTGTATTAACCCACAGTGCTAAACTAGGACTTTCTCTCTCTCTCTGTATGTATATATACATACACACATACACATACACTCATACATATTTACAACTTATACACATAGGAATGCACAGAGTCATTATATCCAAAAGACTTGGTCTATGTTCCACCCTTTAAAGAGGTAGAATAAATCAAGAAATGATGGTTCTAAATGAAAAGGTACAACCTTTACTGAAGGCATTGGTGAAAAACAAGGCTCCAGGAATTGCTGAAATACAAACAGAAATGTTTCCAAAAACTGATGTAATACTGGAATATAAGCCAGCGGTTGGGAACGTTTTTTCTGCCAAATTTATGGTATCATTCATGGGCCATACAAAGTATCAACTTAAAAATTAACCTCCAATATTTGGTTACTGGAGTCCTGGTGTGGTACTGTAGGATAAAGCCCTGGACCAACAAGTCGGTGTGCATCACAAGGCCAGCAGTTCAAATTCACCAACTACTCCTTGGAAACCCTATCTAAGGTCGCTGTGAGTCAGAGCCGATTTCACTGCACTTAACAACAACAGTGTGATGACTAGAACTGTGGTGGTCTTGATAGGACCAGACCAAATGATTTCCTGGGCCTCATATGACCTGCAGACGAGACTTTCCCTAACCTTGATCTAAGCCAAGAAATTTGGAAGACCAACTGATTGTAAGAGATTCACATTTGAGACTGCTAAAAACAAAGGTGACCCAATAGAATGCAGAACTCATTGAACAATGTAATTAATATCACATGCAAGTAAAATTTTGCTGAAGATAATTTAAAAATGTTTGCAGCAGTACATAGAGAGGAAGCTGCCAAAAATACAAGCCAGATTCAAAAGAAGACATATGACTAGGATTATTACTACTAAAGTTTGAAGGATCGTGTCTAAAAGCAGATAATACCATAAAGATCTTTACTTGTGCTTTATTAACTAAGCAAAGGAATTGGCTGTGTAGGTCATAGCAAATTATGGATTGCATTGCAAGGATTTGCTGTTGTGGGCCATCTAGTCAATCTGACCCTGTGTGACAGAGAAAAATTGCCCCATGAGCTTTCTAGACTAAAGTGTTTACTGAAGCAGATTACCGGATCTTTTCTCCAGCAGAGCTGCAGTGGCCATGAACAATCTATCAGTTGGCAGCCAAGTGCTTAAATATTACACCAACAGGGTAATATTTAATGTTGTTGTTAAGCACTGTCGGATTGGTTTTTGACTCATATCGCCCTGATCTAGGGTTTCCGAGGAGCAGATGTTGGCTTTGAATTGCCGACCTTACAGTTCAAACTGACTTTGTGGTCCTATGCATTATATTGCAGCGCCATGCCAGGAGATATGTAAAACCATAGTGCCACCAAGAGTACAGAATTGGTGTTGATGGTGCTTCACTGCATATCTTTGAATTATTATTGAACTGTTTAGGCATCCAAGGGGCTTTGGTAGCGTAGTGGTTGTGAGTCAGGCTGCTAATCTCAAGATCAGGAGTTTGAAACTACCAGCAGTTGCAATGGAGAAAGATGAGGCTTTCTGCTCCCGTAAAAATGTACAGCCTCGAAAGCCCTATACAGGGTCACTATGAGTCAGAATGAACTCCATAGCACAAGACCACCATCATTTGGATATCCTGATAAGTGAAAATAATTAATAGTGTTTATTTGTTGTTTCTTTTTATTTTTGTTTTTCATCATAGAAACATCACTAGCAAGACCAACATTAATTATTATGTTATCCTAAAACAAAATTATAATGACAGTACTGTGCCGGTAAAAGGAATGTAGATAACATTGACCTTTCTTCCTAAAAGAGTTCTTTTTTTTTGCCAGAATAAAGGGGGAAACCATTAAGTACTGCCTTTAAAGATGACAAGTTAAATTTACAATTAAACATCTGCTGTTCGGTCAAAAAGAACGTAGGTCATATTTTGCTGACTTTTGAGGTGCTCCAAGAGATCAATGTTTGTGTGTTATAGGAGTTAATATGCCCATAATGACAATGTTGTGTGATTCACTTCTCCTTTTTTTCCATCTTTTTCTGAAAAATTTCAGCTGTTCTTGATTAGTCTCAAAATAAGGTTAAAATAGGCCAAAAGGTCCATTTCTGAGAAGAGTGACATTGTAAAATCCCTTATTTGTGCTGAAAAGTTAAAACAATAAAAAGGCATCAGCTCTTCATACTTATTGTCAGTTTTCTGTGATGTTGTTGTTAAGTGCCGTTGAGTCAGTTCTGACCCATAGTGACCCTGTACAGGGTTTCCGAAACTGTAAAACTTTACAGGAGCAGAAAGCCTCATCTTTCTCCCATGGAGTGGCTGGTAGTCTTGAACGGCTGACCTTAAGGTTCACAGCCCGATTCGTAACCATTACGCTACCAGAACTCCTTTTCTATGATCTTAGCAGTGATTAAAAAAAAAAAAAAAAAAAAATCAAATCACTTTTGAATTATCATTAACTTCTAGAAAGTTTCTCTATTTGGTGACTTATTATTTATACCAAATGAAAAAGAGGTCAAGGACACTTTATCAAAATAATAACACAGCAAACACAATATCTTTTTGCTTACAGGACTGAGTGAAACTTTTGTTGATTTTCATGGTGATTATACTTTGTTTCTCTGTGGAATGGACACTAAGGAAATATGTAATTCATGGGAGAATAAGCACTTGTGTTTTCAACACTCAACAAACCAGTGATGTTCAAACTCTCAGATGATGTCTCCTCTTGAGATTTGATAAAAATCTTGGGCTCTTTCCTCAGAAAATGCACTTGGACAATTAATTACCAACTGTGGCATACCGTTTCAAGAATTTCTTCACCTGTTATCAGTTTGTAGACGTTTAGGCACTAGTATCTTTTGGAGAAGAATACGATTACTTTTTCTTTAGGGAACAAATCAACTACTACATAATATAGGGAGGTGTATGCTGCAGGATAATGTGCTGGACTGCATGAACAGCTTGACCAAAGCTGATAGTTCAAACCCACCACACACTTGGGAAATCCTCTACAGGGTCGCTATGGATTGGAACTGACTCCACGATATTTAACAACAATAAATGACTAATCTTGAAGTCCCTGGGTAGCACAAATGATTAAATGCTCAGCTACTAAGTGAAGAAGTGCAGCCAGAGTGCTCCTTGGAGGCCAGGATGGTCCAAACTTTATCACTCATACTTCGGACATGTTGTCAGGAGGGACCATTCTCTAGAGAAGGATATCATGTTTGGTAAGGTGGAGGATCAGAGAAAAAGAGGAAGATCCCCAGCGAGATGGAATGGCAAAGTGGCAGCATCAATGGGCTCAAACGTGGCAACAATTGTCAGGTTGGTCCAGAATCGGACAGTGTTTCGTTCTGCTGTGCATAAGGTTGCTATGAGTCAGTACCAACTCGATGGCACCTAACCACCACCACCACAACTAAATGGAAGATCAGCAGTCCATAACCACCCAGTGATACCTCAGAAGAAAGGTCTAGTGCCGTACTTCTGAAAAGTCACAGCCTTTGAAAACTCAATGGAAAGCAATTTTACTCTGAAACAAATGGGCCACCATGGGTTAGAGTCAAGTTGGCTGCAACTGGTACTGATATTATTATTGTTTTACTTTTGGTGACTAATCTACCTTGGGGTTATTTCTTGTGTTTCTTTGATATCCCTCTTGTTCTACTCAAAATAACTTTTTATTAATTTCCAAAACTTTAAATCTAGACTAAGAAATTTTAGGTACAATGTCATTAATACTTTGCAAACTAGTAACGTTCAAGCTTTTGGATGACATCACTTCTTGCTGTTTGATAAAATTGTGGGTCCTCTCCTCAGAAAATGCACTTAGACAAGTTGATTCTGACTCATGCTTTTCAGAGAATAATTGCTATCCATTGAATTTTCAAAAGCTGTGATCTTTCAGAGTAGAACACTTGTCTACCACTTACCTGTAATGTGTTGTAATATGATGGCTTGTGTGTTACCATGATGCTGCAAGCTATGCCACTGGAATTTTAATTACCAGCCAGGTCACCCATGGTGGACAGGTTTCAAAGGTGCTTCTGGACTAAGACAGACGAAGGAGAGGGAGACCACTTCTGAAATTTTAGCCACTGGAAACCTTATGAATAACAGCAGAGCTTTATCAGATATAGTGCCAGAAGATGAGCCTGTCAGGTTCGAAGGCACTCAAAATATGATTGGGGAAGAGATACTCTTCAAAGTAGAGTTGACCTTAAAGATGTGGATGAAGTAAAGCTTTTAGAACCTTCATTTGCTGATGTGTCATAACTCAAAATGTGATTCTTCACATTCTTCACATCTGCAAACATCTATTAATAATCAGAATATAGAATGTATGAAGTATGAAGCTAGAAAACATGGAATCTGTCACAAATTGTATGAACCACATAAAAATTAATATCCTAGGGACTAGTAAGGTGAAATGGATTGGTATTGGCTATTTTGAATCAGATAGTTTACTATGCCAGGAATAACAAATTGAAGAGGAATGGCATCACATTAATTCTCAAAAAGAATATTGCAATATCTATCTTTTTTAAAAATGTTTTATTGTGCTTTATGTGATAGTTTACATGGGAGAACATTAGTTTTACATTCATCCTATCATATATCATTTCATTGCCATGATTACATTCCCTTCTATGAATCATTAACCAACCAAAGTGTATACCCTGCAAGCCTGCCCAACCCCCACCCCCACCCCCATCCCCATCGTCAGCACACAACCCCTCTCCCTCTCTGGATCTAAAGTCACCAGCTGCTCCCTCTCTCCATATCATCATCTCTGCCTCCATCTCTGGCATCACTGCTTCTCTGGGTAGGGTTCCTCTCTCTGCTTTTCTCCCTTGATGATCCCAGGGATCTCCACTCCTATACTGCAATGTTAATCACTCCCCTCCTTGCTACAAAATGTCTATCTTTACATTTCCAACCCTCACAAGCAGTCCTGATAACAATTATTCACTATTGTATCCCAAGAGACCTATCTGCATTTCCTTTCATCAGCCCCACCTAGACAGATTGGATAGTACTCAGTGGAGATTCTACCTTCCTCCACACCCTCTGGATCTAGGTTCCCTCTTGAAAGCTTGTAAGCCAGTCACTTCTTACCTTTGTAGCCACCGCAGTTTGGGTAGCCAATGTCCAAGTTGCCCATCCCTGTCTGTCCTGTGTATCAAAGGGGTGGGAATGATCCTTGCTGTAAAGATTTGTTCCCTCTTTTTAGCTATGGCATTCATAGGTCAAGTTCATCAAATTGTATCAGATTACTCTTTTTTTCCTCTTCTTTCTTCTTCTAGTTGAGCTCTGATTATCCAGTCATTGAAGCCAGGTCAAGTGAGTATTATCTGCAAGTGTGGGTGTTCTTGTGCATATGTCCTCTCTTCTTATCAGCTGGATGCTTCACT